>NW_003101674.1:1673628-1679640 GCF_000003855.2 Blastomyces gilchristii SLH14081
AGGAATCAAAGGCTCAGTCAGATCTTGAGATATACTGATTTTATAGTTGTGTGTGTCTGCTGATTATGTATCAAATACAGTTGCTGAGATATCTTTTTGTACTTTTCTGTCAGAAATAGGCCAGATTGAGAGGGGTGATACAAGGGTGAGACTTGGTGTTGATGTCTAGATACACTGAAGACAGACTGCAAAGATTACACTTCAGAAGTGGCTGTTGATTATATACTTGATATTATCATCAAGATATCTTTTTGTATTTTTCTGCCGGGGATGGGTCAGATTAGAAAGGGCAGTATGAGAGTGAGACTTGATGTTAGTGTTTTGAAACATCAAAGATGGACAGGGTTTTCGCGGAGGTTGCTCCTCAGATATCTCCACAACTACAGGTCAGGGATCTTCCAAAATCGAGAAGATTGATGCATATGGCTAGGTCTCTTCACCTTACAATTTGTATGGCAATTTGGCCCGGGGTTGTGGTGTGGTAGGGGAGAACAGGGGATAATCCCACACAGGAGTTTTGAACAACATCTGGTTCATGTTTGGCTGGATAACTCCACCACCACACAGGGTATGCGGTCGGCGATAGGGTCAGAATGCTCGTATGATCGAGGGCTTTTCGATGGATCTATCGGCGGGTTCTTATTCGAAAGATCTAGCGAGTTCGTGGTGGAGCGGTTGGAATGGTTTTGCTGTAGTAATATACCAGTTTATCTCTTACAGTAATAATAGCCTGCACTATAGTATTATCTCAGACTGAATTTCTTTTTAAGTGATTCAACTACTTCTCAAGATGAGTAAATAAACTATTATACACTTATCAGACTGACTGTAGTATTGATATACAAGTGATTGAGACTGTCTTTGTTATCTTATAAAACTGAAACAGTAAACTAATTACATATTTCAACTGAGTTCACTTTATATCAGAAAGTTTCAATATCTGAATCTTTTTCTAATCAGAGTGTTGCACTTAATAATTAATTATCTGACACAATTAAAGAGTCTGAACAGTTATCTTATATATTAAACTTCACTATATTCTAACATTCTGTATTATATTCAGTGATATGACTGATTTATTTGTTTATTAAATATTATGAAATTATTGTTATTATTTAGAGAAGATATAAATTGCATTAGCAATATTTTGAATCTGTGATATTTAAATTATTAGTTAATCTATTCAAAATTAACAGTAGTATTATCAAAAAGCATTATTCAAAAGCAATATTAAAAAGTATTATTAAAAAATATTATCTTTTACAAAGTAAATGTAAAAGTTACTTAAGTAATTACTTTTATCTCATTCTCATCTCAAGAATCAGTCATCTTATTATTCTTCATCTCAATATTAAGATTCTTTATCAGTGTTTATATTACAAGTTGAATCACATGAGCAATGCAGAGAATATGACCTTGTTTATTATTTCAGAAATACAAAGTCAATTTTTGCTTCAAGCTCTTCATTATAATATAGTTATTCACAGTATTATCAGTTGTAATTATAAGAAGACTGAGACTAATATCTCAATAGTTATTTTTAATGACAGTTATTAATATCTCTGTTATATAATTCTCAGTATGACTACTGATCAATGATTCAAATTCAATTAATATCTCTTGATAAGTTCAGTTCTTATCAATGTAATAACATGTAACTCTTATAAATGTAACATTGTTTATACTAGTTCATGCATTCACTGTGAGAGACACTCTTCAATGATTCTTCAATTCTGATTCTAGATATTACATATTGACTTTGTAGTGTGTCTTGAGATTGAATTGAAGAAAGAATTGATATAGAATATGAAGATTTGAATTAAGCATTTGAAGAAATGTTCAGAATTCAGAGTTTTCAATTGATTGAAGAGAAAGATTCAGAGATATACACATACAAAGTAATTATTTATAGAAGTTATCAGATAAAAGTTGTGAAATCAGAGTACTGATATATGATTATTTTTATATGATTTTTTTTAAATTAGAAAGTTAGTGTTATTAAAAATCATTATCTGATAGAGTAACTTATCAGCTCAGTAGTAATTTTCTGATTATTTTTCTTTTATTATCTGTATTCTGATGCCTTCAGATGTCAGAAAATTTCTTCAGAGTTATGATCAGTTTATAATAAATGTTTCTGAATGAAGTTACAGTGATTATAGCAGAGAGATGACTCTTCAGTAATTTATAATACAATCTGTTGATAATTATTCTATAGTTCATCTTAATATTTATGTTGAGTTTTTCATAAATTTTGTGACCTGAAATCAGATGTGAAGAATGAAGTGATTATTTATTATAATTGAAAGAGAGTTTTCTGTATTAAATTGTAAATAATATAGACTTTGTAATTTACAGTAATTTCTTAAAGAGTTTATGAATCTTCAATAGAAGTAAAAGAAGTGAAAGAAGTGAATTCAGAAGATATAATAATAATTTAAGAAAGATAATAATTTATTTTCAATAACTGATCACTGATGTGTGTAAGAAGAATTAATATAAGAGAAAATAATCTTATTTCTTAGCTTAGTTATAATTTTAGTACTAACTCAGATTGAATATCATCAATGTATAAAAGTAAATAAACAATCTTGATTAATCTCTGTCATATTTCTTGAAATATATTAATATAGTGAAAGAGAGTGTTATCAAATTACATTATCAGATAATATCATTAAAAATATATTAATATTGTAAATATCAATGTTGAAAAAATGTTGATACTTATACATTATAGTGATTTGTGAATCATGATAGTTAAATATATATATATATATATATTATTCCTGACTTGATTACAACTTGTGCAATAATTTTTGAAAACTCAAAATCAATTTTAATTATTAATAATTATGAACTTATAACTAACTAATATAAAAAGAAAAAAACTTTTTCTACTTCTTCTCTTTCTTATTCTTCTTATCATTCTTTACAATTCACTTCTCATTCTTCTTCTTCTTCTTCTTCTGCTTATCTAAGATAATAATCATCTCAAAATCTCTCTTCACTGTCTTCTCAGAGAAGGGTTCTCACTGCTTTCTCTCAGCCAGGTCAATCTGCATCTCAAAATCCTGCATTTTCTGGTCTGCTGTCTCAGGTTCCATCTCAGCAGTAAGTAGATTGACATGCTCAGAGAGTAGAACTACCTTCTCAATGTTCTGAATCATGAAGCACATTTGAGACCTGAACAAGGCCTTAATCCTCTTCTTCTCTGCCAGCTCCTGCTAATCAATTAGAGAACAGAAGTATTATCAAAAATTATTATCTCTTAATAAATAAAAAATTTATCAGTTTTAACTTCTTTATCTTCTACTTTAATACTCTGTCAATCTTCTTCTATTATTACTTATTTACAATAATACTCTTCTTCTCTCTCTCTCTCTTTATCTTGAACTCAAATTATTCTCAGAACTTCTTCTGATCTCACTGCTACTATATAAGACTCTTTACTATCTTCTTTTTCAATCTCTCACAGACAGTATTATCTGCATTATTTCTATACTTAGTTTAGTCTAAATCTATCAGAAGTGTTACTTAAAATCATTATCATTCTACTTTCTTATGAAGCCTCTTCAAGGCATTATAACATGTCTTATGATCTGTCTCTTCTCACTTAAACATCTTCTTCTTCTCTCTCTTCAATCTGTGACAGTGCTCACACACCTTGATAATTCACAGAACCGCAGAATATTTGAAGAGAGATAACATGATTGATTTCAGTGAGTATTGAAGAGAGGTGAAGGTAGAAGAGACAGTCAGAAATAATATGATAATAGTGATAATAATAATGATGATAATAATGATAATGATAATAATGATGATAATGATAATGATAGTAATAATAGTAATGATAATGATAATGATAATAATGATAATGATATTGATAATGATGATAATGATGATAATGAAAGAAAGAGTGCATTGAAATATATTACTGACTTATCAAATATAAAGAGACAAAGAAAATATTAACAGCTTTCAGAGATATACAGAAACAGCTACAGTGTTGCATAGCAACATTATCTTTATTCAATACATGCAGTGTTGATATTCTTTGTATACAGTTATCATATAATCTATATCAGAGATATATGTAGAAAACAGATCTTTGTTACTAGAAAGAATGATTACAGTAATTCTCTGTTTTCATATTATAAAGATAAGTTATTCTCATTTCTTTCTTCTCTCATTTCTCTTCTTCTTCAACTCATCACTAAGTTCAAGCTGATATGAAAACTATTAAAACACTGTTAGAAACTCTCAAATTAAAGAGTATAAACTAATCAAATTTTAAATGCAGAAGAATCAAATTACATTCAATATTACTAATTATTCATTCTCTCTTAATAAAATCACAGTCACATCTTCTTCTTCTTCTTTCAAATGAAACATGGCCTGTGAAAAGTGAGTACTATGCCAGGCTATAATGACCAACACAGTCTCAGCATGCAGAGCTGTATACACACAGCATGTGCTGAACTGAGAGACTGTGTGAGTTGCAAACTGGCGCCAGCATCTCAGAGAGAGCTATGTGACATGAAAAAGCTGCAATTCTCAGCCATATATGCAGAGAGTGAATTATCACAGTAAGTATATATATATTGCATGAAAGTAATGCTTTTTAATAACACTCAGTCTCTGATATCATGAAAATAGAGTCTCTCTGTGAGATTCATTTTTATCAGAAGTCAGAGAATCTTATATTTCTCAAGATTATCTTCACACATCTTATCTGTGAAATTAATAAGAGAAATCATTGATTTCAGTATTCTGTTCTTAATGTCATTCAAGTGATAGCAGAGTTCACCCTGATCACACTTTTTAAGTGTATGTTTTCTAAATATTCACATTTATACAGATATATACTGATTATTTATTAGATAATATTAAGACAATGACTCATCACAGTCATATTACTCTCACTGTGAGAAATACACAGTTGATAATGAATATTATAAAGACTCTGAGAAGTGAGTATTTTAAGAGTGCTATGACTCTGCAATCTTGATTTTTTTTATTTTTGTTTTTTTTTTTTTTTTCTTTCTCTTTTTTTTTTTTTTTCATTCTGATTTTTTCTTGTTTTTGTTTTGTTTTTTGTTTTTTGTTTTTTTTTTTTTGTATTTTATATTTGTTTCATAATTAAAATTATATGAATTATAATCTGTATTTAGAAAAGTAATAATATTTGATAATACTCTCTATTGAATTTTCAATAAATGAGC
The DNA here is from genome assembly GCF_000003855.2 of Blastomyces gilchristii SLH14081. Taxonomy (NCBI): domain Eukaryota; kingdom Fungi; phylum Ascomycota; class Eurotiomycetes; order Onygenales; family Ajellomycetaceae; genus Blastomyces; species Blastomyces gilchristii. The sequence goes on from NW_003101674.1 coordinate 1,678,851, forward strand.
ACTATGTTATAATATTATGTAAGTGAGAAGTGATTTCATAGTCTCATTCAATGTCATTCTCAATAATGAGATCAGAATAAAAATGTGACTAAGAATTCAAACATATTCTTTATTCAGAACTACATTTTTATTTGAAAAGTGAATCTGAGATCTTTAATATTTGAAATAACATAATTTGAGATCAATGTGATGAATATAAATCATGATCAGAAGTAATGCTTTTAGGCAACATGACAACTGTAAAGTTTGATTCTGGTCTCAGACACGGTCACACGGTTAGTCTAGTAGTGCATATCTTAGCAGTTTCTATGTCATTCTTCTGCAGCAGTTAATGCAAAAAAAAAAGATCTTAGAAATAGTTTTTTACTTCTCTTGAAAAAGTAAGGTGTTTTTCTCTGGGTTTTACACAATATTCTTACAAAGAATTAAAAACAGAGCTGTTTTCTGTCATAATTTCATATTCTTTTAAGTAAGAATTACTTTTTCAGTGGCTGAAGAGCTTTCATTAATACTTAATTCTTTTTTACACTCTTTATTAACTGATTTGAGTTGCACACTTGTTGTGTGAGGAGAATTGAATGATTTAGAATAAAATTGAATAGTTTTAATCAATTTCTCTGCAAAAAATTGATTTATTTTTTGTCAGTTTTTCTCTTAAAAACTGTCATATCATCTGATTTATGATCAATTGATATCATACTTTTCCTCACTGTATCTCAAGAAAGAGATTGTAAAGAATTTATTGATTTATCTCAAAAATCAATTTTAGTTTATTTATATCTCTTCAAAA
>NW_003101674.1:1679925-1683434 GCF_000003855.2 Blastomyces gilchristii SLH14081
CAGAAACTTGAAAAAGTAAGCAGATTCTTGAAAAGCAGTGTCTGAGTGAGATAAATGAAGAAGTTCTGTTAATTCTTCATACTCAGACTAGACAACTACAGGAGATGATCAAGTTCAAACTTGAAATTTCAAACACAGTTTAAAAAACATTGAAAATTCCTAGTACAATCACTGACTTCTCATCTTGATCTTCTTCCTTCTTTTTTACTTCTTCTTGTTCTTTGAATCAGAAGAAAACATATACTTAAGCAGCTGAATCTGCTGTCTCTAAACCTGCTATATCAAAACATGCTTAAAATCCTGAGAAAACTGAGAAGAATAATACTCATACTTCTCTTGATAGAAAAGTGGAGAAAAAAATGTAAAAGAAGAAAAACTTTCAAATCTTCAGAAATAGAAGACTTATTCTCAAAGTCTCTAAGCAGGACATCTTGTGAAGGATCAAGCTAAACTCAAATCTCATTTTCAGAATTGGAAATGAAATTAATCAGCAGTTCTTTTCTCAGTTAATAACTGATATTAAAGTTCAAAAATCAGTTATAGCTTCAATTGAGTCATTCTTCTTTGAAAACTCTATCATTCTGACTACAATGTCTGAATCCAGTGCAGACTTCCTTATTCAGAATGAGAATCTCTGAAAATCAGCAGTAGAATCTTTGTTAAACACAATAATTCTATCTGAGAGAGATGAAAAGTAAGACAAATTCATTCTTCATAATATTTCAGTTGAAATTTTTGACTGTGAAGAAGAAATACTACTTCTCAAAAATGAATTAGAAGAATACAACTCTATTCAACTGAGAAAAGAGCCTGTATAACTAAATTCAATTGAGTTCAGATAAAGTAGAAGAAATGTCTCTGTTCTAGTATATACAAAGATACTTGAACAGTCAAAGATCTCTGAAGTAAGAGTAGCAGATTTGAAAATGAGAGTTCATGAATACAAAGACTCAAGAATGAATCTCAAAGCTCAAACACAGTGTTCAAACTGTCAAAGATATGAACACTTTGCAATCTTCTATTTCAGAGACTCAAAATGTGCATTCTGTGTCAGAGATTACAAAACTAGTAAGTATAAATGTGAAACATGCTTAAAAAGAGATGAAATATATCAACACACTCTGTTTAAATGCTCTAATTGTCAAGAAAAATATGTATCTAGTTCAAAAGAATGTATGTTTGCTTCAAGAACTTAAAAGAACTGAAGAAAAGATGAAGCTCAAAGCAAATCTAGAACTGAAGAGAATAATCAAGTCAGTAAACTCACAAGTACAAGCTTAAAAAGAAGAAACTCTCAACTATCTAAATCTTTAAACTTCAATTCTTCAGCTAAATGTAAACAGAATTTGAATTCTCAAACTTCTGTTAAGATTAGAGAATTGAGAAATGACTCTGATGATAAACTAGATATAATGCAAGCAGTTAAGATTTCTACTTTTCAGAATAGTTATAATCTGCTATCTGATAATAGTGATTAGATTCTACTCTACTCTCTTTTAGTATAAATATATAACAAAAATAACAAAAAAAGTTTAAAAACTCTTTAAAAATCACATTTATTCAAAATAATGTGAATAGAAACTTAAATTACATTTATTCTTATCTTCAAAATATATTTGAATAAAAAGTTAATTTTGTAATACTTCAGAAGCTGAATTTTGATGCTGAGCAAAAATATGTCATTTTTCATTCAAGCTACTACTGCTTTTTATCTCAAAAGTCTGAGATAAAGTCAAGAGTAGTGATCTATGGAAGAAAGAGATCAAGATATCAATTTAATCTAAGATTTGATATCATGTCTGACCCTGATATTCTGATGGGTGACATTATAGATAAAGAAAATGAGTTTGATACTATACAGCTCATAAATATATATAATGAAAAGTCATTGAAGAAATATAATAATATCTGAACAATTGATAGAGAATTTCTGAACATAACTTCATCAAGAAACTCTATAATTGCAGGAGACTTCAATGCACATCATCTCTGATGAAATTCAGAATGCAAGAGAGCAGTGAGAGCTGATAATCTGGTTGAATGAACCTTTGAGCATTCAATAGATTTGGTTAATAAGTCTGATCAACAAACATTCTTTAGAAAAGGCATGAAACAGAAGTCTATTATAGATCTAACCTTCATGTCACAAAGTCTAATGAAAAAAAGACTTGTAAACTGATTTATTGATTCAAATGAGACATCAGGATCAGATCATGAGATTATTCAATTTGATATTGAACTGAGTGAAAAATAAATGAGTGAAAATCCTCTTCTCTCTAATCAGTATAACTTTGAAAAAGCTGATTAAAAAGCAGTTGAAAAAAGCATAAAACTGTTAAAATCTGAAAGACAGAGTGAGCTGTATTGAAATCCTGGTCAAGATATCTCAAATGAAATGCTTGAGAATAGAGTGAAGCTCATTACATCTATTATTCTAGTAAGTGTTAAAGACAATATTTCAAAGAGAAAGTCTTCTGAGTATTCAAAATCTTGATGAAATGAGAATATCATATCTAAAAGAAAACAATTGACTACTGTTAAAAGAGATTGAAAGAATGATATAATTTCTAATAAAGAGTTCAAAGCTGTCAGAAATGAATATTTTTCAGATATTAAAAAAGCTAAAACAGACTGCTGAAATAAATTTCTTGAAGAAGCATAAGAAAAAGAAGTTTTTAAAGCTTTTAACTATACTAAAATAAGAAGTGTAGCAAAACTTTCAATCTTAGAATATAAGTTTCAGAATGAATCATATACAGCAAACTCTTTTAAGAAAAAATGTCAAGCTTTTATAAGAACTCTCTTTCAAAACTTATCAGATTCAGATTCAGAGAAAGAGAATATATCACTTCTCAACTATATTGATGAAAATGACTGAGAATGGCCTGATCTTACTCAAGATGAATTAGAGTCAGCTCTCTTCTCAAGTTCAGTTAAGACTGCTGCAGGGCCTGATTCAATTAATCACTTGATTATTCAAAATACATACTTCTACTTAAAGAATGAATATTTTAAGCTCTTTTTCAATCTCTTGAAAAATGAATATTATTCTGAATACTGAAGAGAAGTCACTGAAGTGATTCTTACAAAATCTAATAGAAAAACTTCAATTCTCAAGTTATATAGAGTAATATCTCTATTGAACTGTCTAGAAAAGGTTTTAGAAAAGATAATAGCTACTTAACTATCTTTTATAAGCTCTATCAGTAATTCTCTTTTATTCAGTGAATAAATGAGAGATAGAAAACAGTGTTCTGCAATTGACACTGTTCTCTCAATTATTCATGATATTTAAATAGCAAAGCATGAAGATCTGGTCTCAACTGCAGTTTTTATTGATATAAAAGAAGCATTTAATCATATTTCAAAGTCAAAGTTAATTCAGACATTGAAGATGTTAAAACTGTCACTTTCTCTAATAAAATGAGTTAACTGTTTTATATCTAAAAGAATTATACAACTTTTCTTTGATGAAATGAAATAAGACAAGACTGAGATAAAAATAGATG
>NW_003101674.1:1683655-1694730 GCF_000003855.2 Blastomyces gilchristii SLH14081
AAAACTGAGTTAATTCATTTCTTTTCTAGATTCAATGAGAAAGAACTATCTCTAACTCTTTTAAATAGAGAGATTAAATTCAGTGTAAATATCAAATAATTAGAAGTATGATTAAACTCCAAGTTGAATTTTAAATATCATATTCAATAAAGAACTGTCAAGGCAGAAAGACTATTGAACAACATAATCAGATTATCAAATACAGAGAAAGGTCTATTCTTTCAGGCTATGAGATAGTTATATATAGCCTGTATTACATCAGTAGCTGATTATGAAGTTCAAGTTTGATGAAATAATCAAGGAAATTTCACTGAACTCTTTCAAAGTCTGCAAAACAGAGCCTTGAGAAGAATTCTGAAAGTATTTAAATCATCTTCTATTAAAGCAATGGAAATTGAAGCTTCAATTCCTTCTTCTGCTATTAGATTTGAAAAGGCCTGTATAAACTCTGCTCTGAGAGTTATAAAGATGAGCTTAAATCATATAATCAGAGAAAGAGTCTCTTCTTCATTTTCATCAATTAACTCTGAAAATGAACTGGATTGGAATAGATTTCTTAATTGAAATGAAAATAATTCTTTAAAGAAAATGTCTTCTCAACTGGACAGACTATGCTCTCTGATTAAAAATTAATTTTCTTCTTTAAATATTGAAAAAGTTGATCATGAGAAGTTATCTCTCTGAAGAGAAAAGCTTGAATCTCTTATAGACTTACAAATAAGTGAACTATTAAAAGAGAAAGAATATGAACAGTATTTGAAGAGAATTTTTACAATCAATATAAAAGACTCCATTCTGATTTATTCAGATGACTCAAAAAATGAGAATTTGAATAGATTAGGCGCAGGCATTGCTTATACTGCAGATAATATCAATTTTATCTCAGATTTCTGAAATCTAGACTGTGAATCTGAAGTCTTTGATGCTGAACTATTTATAATAGTGAAAGCTTTCAAACTCATTGAAATAAAATCTCATAAAAGAGGAAATAGTTTGAAAGAGATATGAATATTCTCTGATAGTCAAGCTGCTTTAAAAAGACTTAAAAATAGTCAGATTCATCATGATCAAATGAATCTTGAACTGATCTTAAACTCTGTTTTGAAAATTCAAAAGAGAAGAATATCAAAGCTGATAATTCATCTGCACTGAGTTCCTGCTCATATGAATATTCATGACAATGAATTGGCTGATTCAGCTGTAAAAAAGAATGCTGAATTAAACAGATCTATTCAAAACATTGTGTTCTGATCTTTTATAAAGAGAAAAATAAAAGAATCTTGTTTAGACAAGTGAAATGAAAGCTGACAGAAACAAAAGAAGAGTATACATTATTCAAGATTTGAAACAAAACTCAAGTGAAAATCTTGTTTAATTAAATGTAAAAAGAAAATATTCTCATCTATAATACAGCTGAAACTAGGACATGGCTATTTCAAATCTTATATACAAAGATTTGATGATAGATTTGACTCAATAGAATGCTTATTCTGCAATACAAATGAGAATTCTGAGTATATTGTAATGCACTGTGCATTATACAATAGTCTCAGATTCAGATTGAAAGAGAAGTATGATCTAAATCAATTAAATATGAGATTCTTATTCTCAACTGAGACAGGAATTAAATACTTAATAGACTTTCTATTAGAAACTCAAGCAGCTACAAGAAAATGGCTAAATTCAGAATTATCTGAATATGAAGAGGAGAAAATCAATCAGATATAGTCTGTTAAAACAGCTATATACTATCTTTTAATAATTTGTTTTATTACAGTCTCTCTTTACTTTTTCTTTTTCTTTCAATTCCTTTCTATCTATCTATTTAATATGTCTATCTTTAAGACTATGTTCTGTTTTCCTTTGTCATGATATTGTCCAATGATTTCAAAGTATCAGAAGATGTTAAAACACTGCAATTTGTAAACAGTTTTTGTATTCTGAGCTGGAATTTTCTGATTTTGCATATCTGAAATTGATGAATGTATAATAGTTAACTTTACAGATATAGGAAAAACCCTGAGAACTAAAAGTTCTCAGGTAGATGTCATAGTCTCTGACTGCATACATCTATAATTGAAGAATAATAATAATAATAATTCTTATTTATATACAGTCTGAAATACTTAATCATTATATCATATCTGATTCCTGGTAAGTAGTATCTGAGGAGAAGTATGATACACTGATCTCAATTCTCATTTGAACTGATAACTATCATTCAAACTGAGACAATTGATTCTCACACATATGTATTCTGAAATTCTTGACTGTTATACACTCTGATTTCCGATCATATTCTTAAATACTTGAACTGATTGCTCAATTCATTCAATATAACTGATATGACAGACAAGACAATGTCTAGTGTGACAGTTCACCTTAGTGTTTCTGAAGATTGAAAACTTTGGTACAAGCATATACTAGAATATGCAAAGAACAAGAAGATATCAGACTTCATCAATCTTGATAAACCTGATATCTTCTCAGAACTAGAAGAATCTCTGAAACCAGAGTTTTCAGAAGAAGTCACTGCAGAGGTCAAGATAGTATATGATATCAAGATCACTGCATGAAAAATCAAATATATGAAATATGAGAAACTAAATGAAGATATGACAAAGATATGAGATGTTATATGAAGAACAGTGAATGTCACAGAGCTATGACATGTACACAGTGAGAATGATAATGTGAAGAAGATTATCTATTTATTAAGAGATTAACTCTCTCTTATGACTGTGAACTATCAGAATAATGTGAGAACCTGATATCATAATCTCTGCAAAGTACTGAAAAACAGAGATATAGAGAAGTGATTGAATAACTGATCTCTCATCAAAGATGATATCAAAGAGACAGATATAGCTGAACAGTTCAACTTGAAGAAAGACTTCTTAAATATGAACCTAGCTATTGATGCAGGTTATGCACAAGCATGAACTAATAATGTTTATTATGATAAAGATGTTATTTCTTTGATAGAGTTAGTTAAGAACTTCAAGAAACAGTATAGAGAAATGAGTATTTTTAAAGAAGATAAACCTATGAACTTCACTATTCTTAATAAAAGATTAGTAACATTCAGAAACTGCATCTGCAGAGTTCATCACTGATACACTCAGTACTACAATCTCAATTCTTTAAGAAAGTCATCTGAATGAAAGAAAAATGAGAAGAAGAGAACTCATATTAATCAAGCTCTTAAGAATCAAGAATTGAAGAGATATATTAATTGTGTAATATCTAGAGATTTATTCATAAATACAGAGAAGATAGATGTTAATAAAGCAGTTCTAGAAGAAATGGTTCTGAAGCAATCAGTTTCTCAATCTATTAATCATCAATCTATCAATTATCAATTCTTTGATCATTAATTCTTCAATCATCAATCTATCAATCATCAATCTATTGATTATCAATCTATTAATTATCAATCTATTGATCAGCAGATCTGAAAAATATTGATGAACTCTTCAAATTCTTGCTTCTACCTTCAAAACTCCTGAATCTTTGATACTGGCGCGGAACAGCATATATGCAATAAGTGAACACATTTTCTATTCTTTACTCCTGTGAGTGTGGAAGTCTATACAGGCGACTCCAGCACTAAAGTTGAAGATTATTGTCACGCTCCCGGCCGCGCGAAGGCCCTGTTGCGGTTCCACACGGCTCATCACTTCCATGCGGATGGTTTCATTCATCTCACAGACTGTCTGAACCGGTTTTCAACCACTCTATGACATCATTCAGATATATCATAGAAAGATCTGATTAATGAATATGAGAACTCTGCTTCTATATAAGGTCAGCAGATTACTCTTTCTTAGCAGTCAGGCATTACTGAGGTATCACTTCAGCTATTCTTACTCATGAAATGAGAGAAGAGTATTCACTCATTATCTATATAGAATAGCTAGATACTGACTTCTTATTAAAGAAGCTAGTAATTCATTTTTCTTCTACTGAAATATATACAAGAGTTACTGCATGTCTTATACAATCTTCTTAGTATACTAAGTATCATATCTGTGATATTCTCATAATAACTCTGTAGTCTATAAGCTCACTATTTAAGTAAGATAGTTAAGCTCACTTATACAGCTTCTTAAATAACTATCTCTATATAATACTGTTAACTAGCTATCACTTCAGTTTCATTATATTACAATTTGAATCACTTAATCTGATTACAAGTTTGAATCAGTTAAGCTCTAATAGATTAATATAATCTCATACACTCATACTGAGACTGATCTGATTTCACTCTCTGAACAAAACACTACATTATTTCCTAGAGTGTGTACATCTCTATTTCAGCAGAAATCTAAGATTTCTGAATTCACTGTATATTTTAATATAAGCTCTTCAATCACTCTGCTACTGCTGCAGCCTCTACACATCTACATCTATTATAAAGATAGAGAGATTAAGATCAGAGATTCTCTGAGATATAAGAGAAATATATTATCTGAATTTCACAGCTTTATCTATATTCTTAAATAAAAATTTTGTCTTAATCTGAGCCAGTATAATACTTATAAGATATAAGTAATATACACTGTCAACCTTCTTGAAGATATCTCTGTGACTACTTGAGTTATTAAGAAGAGAGTGCTTGAGCATATTAATACTATCATAACTTAGAAAGAATTCAAGAACTTTCTACTGAATCAAATTAAAGATTATTACAATCACAGCTTTATAACAGTGCAGCAGTTCAACTCATTATATTAATAAGATAATGAGAATTCTTTCAATTTTAATACAAGATTTAAAGAATATTGAGAGAAATTAACTAATGATTTGAATTAATTAAAAACATAGCTTTATCTCACAAAGCTGACTTATAAGATGCAGACAATGATATTATAATATCAGAGTTTATTAATCAATTACACTGAGCTTGTCAATCTGACTTTCTGAATCTATTTGAATAATCAATTCTCTGAGAAAAAGATTAATAAGATCTCTTCTAAGTAATTAATAATAAGATCTAAATGACACTGTGACAGCTTCAGTGTAGAGAAAGTAAAGAAGAATTCTAAGTATTCTGATTCTTCACTCACTGTGAAGAAATGTTAAAAAAGATTTGATAAAGATCTTTATTTCAACTCAAAGCTAATAATTACTATATCAGTAATTACAAGAAGTCAAAGAAGAGAAGAAACTGAGAAGATTTCTTCTGAAAGTTAACTTCTCTTCTGATAAATGTATTCATGAAAGATAAAGAAGAGAAAGAAATGAAGAATTAATAATTCTTATATCTCTGAGTTTATATTATAATTACAATACATACTCTGAATAAGAAGATATCAGTAAGATATCTAGTTAACTCTGAGATGAATATTAACTTCATATTCTATTTCTTTTCTTTGATGAAGAATTGAAAGAAGATAGATTCATCAGATTATGTAAAATTTACTGATGAAATAAAATATCACTATTTTAGCATAATTTAAGCAAAGTATGTGATTACAGACTCAGAAGAAATCTTTAAGAAGAGCAGTCTACTTCTTCACACAGTTAATATCATAGATAAGAACATTATTCTAAATCTTCTGTAATTGAGAGAAAACAATTCTCTTATTGACTGAGTCACTCAGATGTAATAATACTGTTTCACTGATGAAGAGACAGTGATGAAGAAATCTGAAGAGTTTCATTGAAAGAATCTTGAGAAAAAGATAAAGTTAATATACTGTATAGTGAATGACTGAGACTTGAGAATAGATGAAAAAGTCATCACTCTCACTGCAAGATTAGCAGCAGTATTCATTATTAAAGACAGATATACATAACATCTCTTTACAGATTATAAGAATGTCTTTTTAAAAAGAGAAGCAGCAAAGTTTCCTGATATCAAGATATAATATAAGATTTCTCTTGAAGACAGTATAACAGTGCTGTACAGATCTCTTTACAACTTGTCTGTAAAGAAATTGAATATTCTATACAAATATCTTGAGAAAGTGCAATCAAAGAACTGAATATATTTATTAAAGAGTTCAGCAGAGATATCTATACTCTTTATACTTAAGAAGAATAATAGACTATGTCTATGTATAGACTACAGAGGTCTTAATAAGATGACAGTTAAGAATTACTATTCATTATTATTAATTAATAAGATGATTGATTGATTATCTGAAGCAAAGATATTCTCAAAGATTGATATACAGAATGTCTATTATAGAATCAGAGTTAATGAAGATAATATTTGAAAAACAGATTTTCATATCAAGTACAGCAATTTTGAATATCTTGTTTTATCTTTTAATCTTTGTAACACTTCAGTTATCTTTCAGATCTATATAAATAAGATACTGTGAGATCTTATTAACATCTTCTATATAGTATATCTGAACAATATTCTAATCTTCTTAAAATCAGAGAAAGAATATGACATTCATGTTCAAGAAGTGTTGAGTCACTTGAGACAGTATCAACTCTATATAAACACTGAAAAATGCTTGTTCTATATACAGAAGATTGATTTCTTAGATTATATTATTAAGATAAACAGCATTTCAATGAACAGAAGTCAGATCTTCATCATTGAGAACTGGTCAGTGCTGCAGATATATCACAAGATGCAGATATTTCTAGAATTTGTGAATTTCTATAGATAATTCATTTATACATATTCATAAATTACTGTCTCTCTTACAGATCTGTTAAAGAGAAGTGTGAAAGACAGAAAAACAGAACTGTTTACTCTCACTCAAGATACTGTGTAGATGTTTATAGAATTGAAACAAGCTTTTACAGATGTTATAATACTGAATCACTTTAATCTCAATTTATTCAGTCAGTGTGAGACTGATGCATTCAGAAATGAAATCTATGAAATCTTTTCACAGTTAATATCAGAGATCTTTCAACATTGAAAGAATCAGAGAATAATCATCTCTGAGAATACAGATAATAAAATGTCTGTGAGAGAAGACTTTTTTACAGAGTCTATAAGATACTATGAATAAAGATCAATGATATTCTTCTTCAAGAAGTTATCACTTATACAGAGAAAGTATAATACTCATGATTAAGAGATGTTAGTAATTATCAAACTCTTTAAGATCTGACAATATTATCTTCAGAATAGTAAGTACTCAGTACAAGTTCTCACTGATTATATAAATCTGCATTACTTCTTAACAATAAAGAGCTTAATAGAACATTAAGCCAGATGAGCAGAGCTGCTTTCAGAGTATAATTTCTATATTCAATATTATTTAGATCAGCTTAATCTCACTAAAACACTGTCTAGACAGTCTGATTATAATATCATTAATATAGAGAAGAATTCTATAAAAGAATCTCTGTCATCACTGCAGAAGAAGCTGACTACAGAGAATTAAGATTCTCTGAAACTTAAAAACAGTGCTAATAAGACAGCTGTGTGACTTAGTATAGAAGATGAAAGAAAATCTGAGTCTCTGTAGAGAACTGACACTGAAGATCATAAGCTTCTTATATTATATCTTACTATTATTGAATTAATAAAGAATGAAACAGTCTACAATCTTTTAACTTAACTACTTTTGAAATTCATTAATGAGTTATAGAGGAGAGATATCTCTACTACAGCTCAAATTCAGAAATTGAAGAAGAAAGAATTCAGTTTGAACTAGAAAGAGACAGACTCAGAGCAGGATAAAAACACTAAGAAATAAAGACACAGATAACTAGAAGAATATGAACTTCTCTTACTGAATGATTCAGTCTTTATCTCTGGTATTAGAGCAGTGTGTCAGAAGTTATTGAAAATTCATTATAATAATTCTTATCCAGAGCCCTTCAGGTCAGAGAAGACTGAGAAGCTTCTAAAATATAAATAAATTTAAGACAACCTTCAGACAGATGTTAAAGAGTATATTGAGACTTATAATGTCTGTTAAAGAATAAAGATCTCATGATATAAGTAATACAGTAAGTGACATCACTGCCTGTTTCAAAGAGCTTATGATATCATCTATCAATGAATTTCATAGTTGATCTGTCAAAGTCAATAAGAGTTAAAGAATATGACTCAATTTTAATCATTATTAATCACTTCACAAAGATAATTAGATATATTTTTATTTATAAAAAGATTAAAGCCTCTGAATTAACTGACCTGTTTTTAGATATTATTATTCATGATCACAGTGCTGTGAAATCATTGATAACAGATCAAGAATTTCGCTTCATCAGTAAGTACTGATCAGTCTTTTGTTATTATCTTATAATAAGACATCTTCTCAGTACTGCATTTTATTCACAGATAGATGATCAGATTAAACATCAGAATCAGACATTAGAATAGCATCTTCAAGTATTTTATTCATATTATCAGAATAATTGATTTAAATATCTTCTGATCACTGAATTTATATATAACAATGTAAAAAATGTAATCTTAAAAGTATCTTCTTTCTATGCTTATTATGAATATCATTCTTCATTACTCAGCGACATCACAGATGATGTTTTAAAGAAGAGAATAGATAGTCAGAATGTTGAATAGATACAGAGAACAGAGTACTTCTCAGTATCAGAAGTAAAAGTGAGATGGAAACTTTTAAATAAAATTCATAAGAAGACAGTAAAAAGTATTCATCACACTCAGAAGTAGTAGATAGAATACTATAATTAAAAACATCTTTCAATGAAGTTCTTAATAGAGGATTAAGTACTACTTTCAGCAAAGAATATCAAGATAATAAGACTGTGTAAAAAGCTCAGTGAGTAGTGACTAGAATCTTTCTCAGTAATAAGAGTGATAAGTAAGCAGATATATAAGTTGAAATTATTCTCAGAATTGAAATTAATTCATTCTATTTTTCATATTTTCTATTTAAAGCTCTATAAGTAATACTCTGAGACAGAGCTGTCTCAGCTGAATGATATTAAGATTGAGAGTGATATTAAATATCTTATAGAGAAAATATTGAATAAGTAAATATAATATAATAAGCTTCAATATCTCATTAAATAAGAAAGTTATTCATTATCAGAGAATTTATGAGAATTACTTAAGCATTTGAAAAATACTGAGAAAGAGATTGTAAGCTATAAGACAGCTAGTAGAGATCACTCTGTTATATATCAGAGACATTGAATAAGAAATACTATCTAAAACTTCTTATTTTTTTTCAAAGAGTTTTTTTAGAGATAATCTTACAGTGATGAGTCAGTATCTTATAAACTCTATAGCACTCTTCTTCTATTTTCTCTTAAAAGATTTTTTAGAACTTTAATAAGACTATACAAGTATAAAATTCCTGAAGCAGTTAGAGAAAAGAAATATTTAAAATTAATAAAAAATTAATATTATTAACTCATAAACTGCTGCTATTCTAATAGAACTGCAGCCTGCTGAAAAAGTAAAAAGAAGAATCAGAGTCTACTTATTAATAATTACACTCTCATTAAACTCATTCTTCACTGTTGAAGTCTTTAGTATTAATATCTTTATCTATTAAGAAGTTAGCACTGCAGCACTGCAGAGAAGTATGCTGTAGAAGAGTATAAGAGATACTTAAAGTATCAATTTATTAATTTATAAAGCATCTCAGTTATCTGCTTTAATTGAAGTGAGATTGTCTTTAATCTAGACTGACCGTGTGACCGTGTCTGAGATCAGGACCAGAATATTTAATAGTTTCATTATCAATTCAACTGATCTCATTACACTGTTTTAACATTAGATAGTAGTCTCATACTGTCTCAGTGGGACTTACTGTCTACTCTTGTCACATTTTCCAAATGGGATCATGATTTTCACTTCTCAATTTAAATTATTTTTATTGCTTTAAATGACTTTAAATCTCATTTGAGCATTACCAAAAAGTGTTACTTTTTAAAAAATTAAAAATAGTCTAAAAAACACCTTAAAATGTCTAAAAATAGTAACTTTATGCCAAGAATGGGACTAAATGGAATCAAATGGGATCACTTTCTCATTTTTTTCAAGTCATGGTCTCATTTTAAAATCTGATATATAGTCACTTTGTATGTTTTTTTGATGATTAGTCCCAGCGGGATTCACGCCAAGAAATGTATAAGACCAGATCAAATGAGATCAAACGTGTAATTCATGATCTCAGTGATCAGTCTACTTTAATCAGTAATTGATCTCTGTGATACTTTTAATAGCAGTATCAGCTGATCTCTTCTTAAGATCAGTTATTCTGAGATATTTTTTCATCTCAGAGATTCACACTTTCATCTTCTTTTACAGACAAGCAAGAGAGATCTTCTCAGTCTTGATAGAATTCATTCATACTTGAAGCTCTGAGATTCTTACTCTGTACTGCTTAGGCATCTGAACTTCTTGTCAGAGCTGACATAATATCTTCTTATAGAGTAGATAATACTTACAAGAGAGATAGAAGTTATTATTAAAGATATAATAGAAATAACAGAAGTAAGAGAAGAAGTGAATATATAAGATTCTCTTCTTCTTCAACTACTTAGTGCAGCACAGACAAGTAGCAGTGCTGATCAGAGACTGTATCAGAGCCTTCTCACAGAGAGAAGATAAAGAAACTGCAGAATTCTGCAGACTCAACTCAGCAGTATTTCAAGCAGAGCTTGAATATGCTGTGAAAGAGAAACTACAGATTAAGCTTCTCAGAGTCACTGTCTCTAAAATCAAGCTCTCTCTGAGATTCTCTCTCAATAATTATACAGAGTCATACATTACTGTGTTGACTGAGAGAGAGAACAGTGTTATAATAGTAGCAGAGAGAATAGAAAAAGAACTGAATATGAATAAATTAATCAGTAAAAGAAATAACATCTCACTGTAAGATACAGTGACTACTACTGTGACTGTAAGAGAAGCAGAGAAAGAAGAAAAAGAAGATATAATAATGAGAGCAGTGCTTCTGTAATCTGTTAACATTATCATCTTCATCTTCAATCAAGCTTTCTTAACAGCTACAGAGACTGCAGCTGCACTATAAAGACATTTATTACTCACTAGAAAACATCAGAATAAGTCTCTTATTATCTCTCAAGAATGATGCTCTCATGCACTCACTATTTCAGATGAAGAGAAAAGAGAGAAAAATGTGTCATAGAGAAGA
>NW_003101674.1:1695441-1760309 GCF_000003855.2 Blastomyces gilchristii SLH14081
TTCCTACAAGCTCACTATTCAAGCAAGATAGTCAAGCTCACTTATACAGCTTCTCAAACAACTACCTCTACATGACGCCGCTGACTAGCCACCGCTTCAGTTCCGTCACATTACAGTTATAGAACTGTTAGAACTATTATAATAAATGAAGCAGAAAAGCAGTTCAATATCAATCTTATTAACACAGCTTACATCCCGAATTTCCATATAAATATCATTACATGAAAACTGTGTTTTCATATAGAAGACATCTATCATAATGAAAAAGATTTCAGATTGTGAAAATGCACAGATAATACAATCTTTACATATATTAAAGTATTTGAGAGATTGCTAGTTACAGAATATAATAGTGAAACAGCTGTTTATTCAACTATATTGTAAAAAACCACTACTGAAGTCAATGCAGCTATTACATAGTTCACATCACACACTTCTAACATTATTATATCTGAAAAAATGATATCTTCAAATTCTATAACTTCTACAAATTCTTCTTCTTCTAATCTGTTGATATATACTTCAACAAATCATTCTTCTAATGAGTTAATACATATAAAATCTTCTCAACAACCTAAGAACTCTATAGCTACACAGTTTATATAATATAAGAGATTAGAACATTTTTCAAAAAATATCATTATAAAACTTACAAATGATACAACTAGTGTTTAAATCACTTATTAAGAAGATGCTGTGAATGAGCTTATCACTGAGCTTTGTAAACCCTATCATCTATCTAATGTGAAAAATCAAATATCTAGATGTTTTCATGTTAGATTTCATACACTGAATTTAACACCTGAATCTACACCAGAGTCAACAGATCTTAATATTAATATTAATACTCAATCAGCTGTGATAGCTAATTGTACTCAGAACACTGAAGTTGATATTAATACTTATTCAGCTATGATAGATAATTATACATGAAATATTACATCTAGAGCTTATAATATCGGTGCTAACTTTGATGAAGATAATATCATTGAAGACTGCAGAATCAGAAATCGCAGAGCTGCTTATCTTATAATAGTTATAAAAATTAAAAATAATTCATTTCAAATAATTAATAAGATATTCTCTCATTCTCATTCACACTCAGACTTTTATAAGTCTCAAAATTTATTTTCTAATACTGTTTTTATTGTTATTAATAATACATCTACATTAACAGTATTCGTATCAACTTCAAGAATTCATAGATCTCAACTATCAGATTTATCAAATCACTGAACAGATGCTGAAAAACACTTATATTATAAAGAATCTGAGAATGCTAGGCTTTATCTCTATATTAGAGAATTAGTATCTCTTCTCAAATAATTGATTAATTGTCTTCTTCTATATGAATGATATTGTCATTCTATTTCAATGAGAGAATTCAGATGAGAGATATCAATCTGAGAATATATTCAATTCAGTGATATTACTGTGGCGGGCTGCGCCCGATCAATTATATAGACTATTCCGTTACACTCCACAGATTCCAACCGCTCCATTCTCGAATGCGTACGCTCCGATTCTCGGCCATTCTCAATTGCCGATCCTCGGCCGCTACAAACGCGTGTATATTCTTCTGCCCCAAAGCTCCACCGCGTACACCATCACATATATGTATAAATATTCATCTCAATCACTGATTCTCACACTTTCTCTTTCTTTTCTTCTCTAATGTTTTTATCTTTGTTAAATAAGACCTATTAATATAATACTGATCTATTCAGTATAGGCCTCTTATACTATAAAAATGTTCATCATCTTCTTATTAGAAAATAATTATTCACACATTATCTTCTTATCAGAAATAATTACTTATCAAGAGATATCTAAATATATAACAATGTGTAAGAAAGAGAAACACAGTTAAGCAGACACTGAGTTCTCAGATAGTTCTAAGATAGAAGCTTGCTTATCAGTCACTCTGACCCTGTAATAAGATCTTATGAAGAGAGTAAGATTTTATAAGAGAATATCAGTGAAAGATCTGAGAGTTCTGACACTCAGACATATGAGATATTCATATAATTACACATCTAATGATCAATATAATCATGCCTAATGAGAATATGAAACTCTTGAACACAAGTATAGATACAATGTCACAGTGACTCTAAGCAATGTTGAAATTACAATAACAATAAATAGCTGATATGCATGCAACTCAATAACTTCAATATGAAGAGATTTAACAATTAATTCATACAATTTCAATATCTACAGAATCAAATACAAAAGCACTGAAAGAATGCTTAGATGCTTTCATATATTTCAATGCTTCTAATCTCACTCTCTACTCATTATAAAGAATGAAAATGCTCACAAAACTGAGTATAGATGAAGATTTCATCAGTTTATTAATCAATCAAGATTGATATATCAATGAACAATTGAAGAATTATATAAAACAGAAGTTTCATTTATAAATGAAAGTATGTAAATCAGTATTGTTAATATCTGACAATATCATCAAATATCTTGATGTTCTGTTTCAAGACACTGTCATACAACAGAAAGTATTAGATTGATTACAGAGTATCTGACAGAGAAACATTTCTCTTACAACATTCATCTCTGACTTCAATACTAAGATCTTAGAAGCAGGTAATCAATCTTGAGAGAATTGAATAAAGATTAGCATGCTTAAGAAGACATTAACTTTCAAACTCTTACAGACTCTTATAAGTATAAATGAAGACTTAACTTATAAAGACTTCTGCACACAGCTTCAGACATTGAATGACTGTCTTATCAAGCTCAAGAGTATACAGAACAGTGATAGAAGATATTACACTTATATATCTGCACTGAGAAATAACTCAGTCACTCATACATCTGCACTGAAGAATTACAATGATCAGATATTATGAATTGAGTAGACTTAAATGTCTACACATAAGCAAGAGTTTCTGCTGCTTAAACAGACTTTCAAGTTCCTGAGATCACTCTCAAAGAAGTCACTAATTAATGTCAAAGTGAAGTGTGTATTAACTGTAACTGATCAGAACACATTGCTTTCAACTGCTGATTAATCTATATATCTTCACACTTGAGAGAAAGATCAGCGCCTGTCCATGTCAATCACATTATATTAGAGAAAGATTCAGAGAATAACTATGAGAATGTCTCAATGAAACAGAGAAAAGATTAGCTTCTGTTCAAATTTGTAAATAGAAGCTTGAAGAGATCAGATGACAATAATTTGAAAAGAAGATAGCAATGAATGCAATTCTTGTATCTACTGTGATTAATAATATGTATAATATAAAAGCCATGATAGACAGCAGTCTATATTACTATACAATGATAAAATCTTCAGTTGTAAGATATCATAACCTTCAGTGTATCTCTTTATCAAAACTCTGACTTCTTGCAGAATTTAATGATTCAAAAGACATTTATACCTGTTACATGATGAAGCTGATCATAGATGTGACAGAACATTAACATGAAGATGTCTATGTATATAAAGTTGATAATCTTGCTTACAATCTTATGTTAGAACTTGTCTGACTATCTGAACAAGGCATGTTATTAGACACTTAAAACAGAAGCTTGATATTTTCTAATAATGATAGAATTCATGAAGATGATATTCACAAGACTATGAACCTTACACAGATCTCTGTCAACACTTATAAAATACTCTGAAAAAGAAGTCATCATTAAAATCACTGACAGAGTCACTGACAAGTTCATTAATAGCAGAATTATATATCAATCTATTTCATCAGTCTGACTGATATCAAAAATACTCTAGAAAAGTTATCTCAAGTTACAATAACAGATTCTCATATAAAACTCTCTTAATAATATCATGAATATCTAGATGTCTTCTGACAAGATAATATTATAAATATATCTCTCTTACAAGGTTCTGAAGTGAATCACAGAATCAAGTTAGAGAAAAAGAATGATAAGAACTCTGAACTGCCATGAGGCCCTCTTTATAACATGTTTCAAGATGAACTTCTTCTTCTTCAAAAGACACTCAATGATCTGTTGAATAAGAAATTCATACATATTAGCAACACTTTCACTGCAGCCTCTATTCTCTTTGCAAAGAAATCAGATGAAGAACTTCAGTTCTGTGTGAACTATTAAGAACTGAATAGAATAATAAGGAAAGACTGCTACTCACTATCTCTTATCAATGAAACTCTAGCTCACATTGAACAAGCTCAATGATTTACAAAACTAGATATCATTACTGTGTTTCATAAGATCTGCATCACTGAAGAAGATGAGTGACTTACAGCATTTCAAACATAATATGATCTTTTCAAATAAATAGTTACTCTCTTTGAACTGACTAATGCTCTCAGTACATTTCAGAAGTATATCAACTGAGCACTCTGAAATTTCCTTAATAAATTCATATCTGCATATCTCAATGATATTCTCATCTTCACTGATGAGTTCAGGAAAGAATATCAAGAACATGTACAGAAAGTATTACAATAACTATAAGAAGCAGAACTATCAATAGATATTGACAAGTGTGATTTTGAAGTCAAGAGTATCAAATATCTGAGTTTTATTATAGAAGCTAATAAGAGGATTTGAATGAATTCTGAGAAAGTCTTTATCATTCTTGAATGAAAAGATCTGTATACTGTGAAAGATGTACAAAGCTTCATTGAATTTACTAACTTCTATCAGTGATTTATACAAAACTTCTCAGATATCATGAGATCACTTACAGATCTTACTAAGAAAGACTTAGTATTTCAATGATCAGTGAACACTGAAGCTGCATTTATACAGATAAAGAAGATATTCATTAATATCTCTCTGCTAATAACATTCAATTCTGATCATAAAACAGTTATTAAGACTGATTTCTCTGACTATATAACAGAAGAAGTGATATTGTAATATGATGATGAAGATGTTCTACAATTATGTATCTTCATATCTAAGAAACTGAGTTCTGCTGAATGCAATTATGAGATCTATGATAAGAAACTTCTCACAATTGTATACTGTTTAGAAGAATGAAACTCTGAACTTCAAAGTATCTCTGAATTTGAGATAATTACAGATCATAAGAATCTTAAATACTTTATAACTATCTGTAAACTTATCAAATAACAGATGTGATAATCTGAGTTCTTAAGCTGCTTTCATTTTACAATACACAATTATTCTGGCAGCCAGAACTTGATGACAGATGCCCTCTCATAACAAGAGTAAGATATATCATTCAATGTAAGAGATACTCACTGAATGAACTGAGAGCATCAGCTCTTAAACCTGAAGATACTAGTTAATCACAATGAGATCACTCATGACACTATACACACTTCATCAGTCAGAACATTCTTCAGATCTACACTAAATAAATTATAACATATAACAGCTTAAACTGATGAACTTTTTCAAACACTTATCAAAGCAGTATATCAAGAAGCACTCTGATTTCCCTCAGAACTACATATAAGAATCAATATCTCAGAATGTTCAATCAATGATAATAACACTTTACAATTTCATAGACAACACTGAGTCTCTCACTCTGAACTCTTACACACTCAGATAATACAAGAGATGCATGATTCACTTATAACTGATTATTCAGATTATTAATAACTGTATAGAATGATCTTCTGAGAGTTCTACTAATCTGAGATATTAAACAGTATCAGACACTTTATCTGAAACTGCAATCATTGTTCTTTTATCATCTTATAAAAGAACTGTAGAAAAGATCTGCTGAAATCACTCAATGTCTCTGATAGAATCTGATAAGATGTGATAATTGACTTCACTATTGATTTCTCTAGAAGTAAGAGTTATAGAAACATTCTGATCATTATGAATTGATTGAGCAAAGATATAATATTGAAACCTTATAATAAGATAAATGCTGAACAAGTTATCAAAGCTTTTCTACAGAGCCTATTCTATCAAATGCATAAATTGCTGAGATCAATAGTATCAGATCAGAGCTGTCAATTTATGAGCACTCTCTGAACAAGAATCTGTCAAGTTCTCAAGATTACACACTGTCTGTCAACTGTCTATTACTCTGAGACTGATGATGCATTAGAACAGACAATTCAGACTGTAAAGAACTATCTCTGTAAGTTCTGCAATTATTCACAAGATGATTGATATGACCTGCTTCTACACACAGAGGTAGACTGACCGTGTGACCGTGTCTGAGACCAGGACCAGATTTTTTGATAGTCTCATTACCAATTCAACTGATCTCATTATACAGTTTTAACATTAGATAGTAGTCTCATACTATCTCAGTGAGACTTACTGTCTACTCTTGTCACATTTTTCAAATAAGACCATGATTTTCACTTCTCAATTTAAATTATTTTTATTGCTTTAAATGACTTTAAATCTCATTTGAGTATTACCAAAAAGCGTTACTTTTTAAAAAATTAAAAATAGTCTAAAAAAAAACCTTAAAATGTCTAAAAATAGTAACTTTATACCAAGAATGGAACTAAATGAGATCAAATGAAACCACTTTCTTATTTTTTTCAAGTCATGATTTCATTGTAAGATCTGATATATAGTCACTTTACATGTTTTTTTGATAGTCAGTCTCAGTGAGATTCACGCCAAGAAATGTATGAGATCAGACCAAATGGGATCAAACATGAAATTCATAGTCCCGGCGGCCAGTCTACACAGAGGTTACTATCAATGAACAAGATACTGTTTCAACAGACATAAGCTCATTCTTCTTTACATATAGTTATCACATGAAAGTGTTGAATCTTCTAGAGATCACACAGTTCACACTGAACCTCTACAGTTCTATTCAGATTGCTGATAATATAGTAATGCAGCTCTGAGATGCCTGCAATTGAACAGAAGTCTTTATAGCAGTCACAAAACAAGATCAAGAGAATCAAATCAATGTTCACTGAGATCTCACTGAATAATATAAGATAGAAGATCTGATATGATTAAATCTTAAGAACATATAAATCACATATTCATCTCATACACTAGATTATCATCACATCAGGTATAAAGTAATAGAAGTTCTAGATAGTCATAACTATTATCTTAACACATCATCAGAGATTCATGATATATTTCATACAAGCTTGCTTCATTATATTATCACTAATCTGTTCTCTTCTTAACTGACTTTCAACTGACAATCATCAGAGATCATAGAAGAAGATAATGAGCTTGAGTGAGAGATTAAAGATATTTTCAATAAGAGATCATACAGTTACAGTTAATAATATCTGATGAAATGAGTCAGCTATAATTAACTGATCTGAACTCTGAGTTTCATATTATTCAAAACAGCATCTCTTGATCAATGAAAACTACTTCTAAAAAGAGAGGGCTAATGTGATGAGCTGCACTCAATCAATTATATAGACTATTTCATTACACTTCACAGATTTCAATCACTTCATTCTCAAATGCATACACTTTGATTCTCAATCATTCTCAATCATCAATTCTCAGTCACTATAAACATGTGTATATTCTTCCACTCTGAAGCTTCACTGCGTACATTATCACATACACATATAAATATTCATCTCAATCACTGATTCTCACACTTTCTCTTTCTTTTCTTCTCTAACATTTTCATCTTTGTTAAATAAGATCTATCAATATAATACCAATCTATTCAGCGTAGGCCTCTTACAATTACAGTTGATTGAGTGTCTACAGCTCAGATAACAGGGAATGATCTTACTAAGACTCTGTTATATCAGAAACATATAGAATTCATCAAGATACTAGACCTAGTTGATATATCAGATATTATTGAGATATAAGTAGAATAAATGATCTATCTTGATATAATCTCTACAGATTTATCTACACACTTCTTACTATAGATTTATCTAGACTGACCGTGTGACTGTGTCTGAAATCAGAATTAAACTGTACAGTTGTCATGTTGTCTAAAAGCATTACTTCTGATCATGGTTTGTGTTCATCATATTGATTTCAAATCATGTTATTTCAAATATTAAAGGTTTCAGATTCACTTTTCAAATAAAAATCTAGTCTTAGATAAAGAATATGTTTGAATTCTTAGTCACATTTTCATTCTGATCTCATTATTGAGAATGGCATTAAATGAGATTATGAAATCATTTCTCACTTACATAATATCATAACATAGTGCTCATTTGTTGAAAATTCAACAGAGAGTATTATTAAATATTATTACTTTTCTGAACACAGATCATAATTTATATAATTTTAATTATGAAAAAAATATAAAATATAAAAAAAAATGAAAAATAAAAAACAAAACAAACATAAGAAAAAATCACAATAAAAAAAAAATAAAAAAAAAAAAAGAGAAAGAAAGAAATAAAAAATAAAAATAAAAAAAATCAAGATTGCAGAGCTATAGCACTCTTAAAATACTCACTTCTCAGAGTCTTCATAATGTTCATTATCAATCATGTATCTCTCACAGTGAGAATAACATAACTGTGATGAGTCATTGTCTTAATATTATCTAATAAATAATCAGTATATATCTGTAAAAATGTGAATAATTAGAAAATATACACTTAAAAAGTGTGGACAGGGTGAACTCTGCTATCACTTGAATGATATCAAGAGTAGAACACTGAAATTGATGATTCTTCTCATCAATTTCACAGACAAGGCATGCAAAGATAATCTTGAAGAATATAAGATTTCTCAACTTCTGATAAAAATAAATCTCACAGAGAGACTCTATTTTCATGATATCAGAGACTGAGTGTTATCAAAAAGTGTTACTTTCATGCAATGTATATGCACTTACTGTGATAATTCATTCTCTGTGCATGTGACTGAGAGTTGCAGCTTTCTCATGATGTATGACTCTTTCTGAGATGCTGCTGTCAGTTTGTAACTCACACAGTCTTTCAGTTCAGCATGCACTGTGTATATACAGCTCTGCATGCTGAAACTGTGTTGATTATTATGACCTGGCATGATACTCACTTTTCACAAGCCATGTTTCATTTGAAAAAGGAGGAGAAGACATGACTATTATTTTATTAAGAGAGAGATGAATAATTAGTATTATTAAATATAATTTAATTCATCTGCATTTAAAATTTAATTAGTCTATACTCTTCAATTTGAGAGTTTCTATGAGTGTTTTAATAGTTTTCATATCAGCTTGAACTTAGTGATGAGTTGAAGAAAAAGAGAAAAGAGAGAAGAAAGAAATAAGAATAACTTATCTTTATAATATGAAAATAGAGAATCACTGTAATCATTCTCTCTAGTAATAAAGATCTGTTTTCTGCATGTATCTCTGATATAGATTATATAATAAATGTATACAAAGAATATCAATAGTGCATGCATTGAATGAAGATAATGTTGCTATGCAACACTGTAGTTATTTCTGTACATCTCTGAAAGCTGTTAATAGTTTCTTTATCTCTTTATATTTGATAAGTTAATAATATATTCTGATACACTCTCTCTTTCATCATCATTATTATTATTATTATCATCATTATCATTATCATCATCATCATCATTGTCATCATTATTATTATTATTATTATATCATTGCCTGTCTTCATCTCTCTCTCAATACTTATTAAAATCAATCATGTCATCTCTCTTCAAATATTCTGCGGTTCTGTGGACCATCAAGGCACGTGAGCACTGTCACAGATTGAAGAAAGAGAAGAAGAAGGTGTTCAAGCACAGAGAGACAGATTGTAAGGCATATTATAATACCTTGAAGAGGCTCTGTAAGAGAGTAGAATGATAACAATTTTAAGTAACACTTCTGATAGATTTAGACTGAACTAAGTATAGAAATAATGCAGATGACATCATCTGTGAGAGATTGAAAAAGAAGACAGTGAAGAGTCTCATACAGTAGTAATGAGATTAGAAGAAGTTCTGAGAATGATTTGAGATCAAGATGAAGAGAGAGAGAAAGAAGAAGAGTATTATTATAAATAAGCAGTGATAGAAGAAGATTGAGAAGATATTGAAGTAGGAGATAAAGAAGCTAAAACTGATAAGTTTTTTATTAAGAGATAATGATTTTTGATAACACTTCTGTTCTCTAATTGATTAGCAGAAGCTGACAGAGAAGAGAATTGAGATCTTATTCAGGTCTTGAATACACTTCATGATTCAGAACATTGAGAAGACAGTTCTGCTCTCTGAGCATGTCAATCTGCTTGTCACTGAGGTGAAACCTGAGACAGCAGATCAGGAAATACAGGATTTTGAGATGCAGATTGACCTGACTGAGAGAGAGTAGTAAGAACTCTCTTCTGAGAAGACAGCAGAGAGAGATTTTAAGATGATTATCATCTCAGATGAGAAGAAGAAGAAGAAGAATGAGAATAAGAAGTGAATTGTGAAGAATGATAAGAAGAATGAGAAAGAGAAGAAAGATAATAAGTAGAAAAAGTTTTTTTCTTTTTATATTAGTTAGTTATAAGTTCATAACTATTAGTTAATAATTGAAATTAATTTTGAGTTTTCAAAAATTATTGTACAAGTTGTAATCAATTATCAATATCAGGAATAATATATATATATATATTCAACTATCATGTCACTATAATGTATAAGTATCAACATTTTTTCAATATTGATATTTATAATATTAATATATTTTTAATAATATCATCTGATAATATAATTTGATAACACTCTCTTTCATAATATTAATATATTTCAAGAAATATGACAGAGATTAATCAAGATTGTTTATTTACTTTTATACATTGATGATATTCAATCTGAGTTAGTACTAAAATTATAACTAAGCTAAGAAAGAAGATTATTTTCTCTTATATTAATTCTTCTTACATACATCAGTGATTAGTTATTGAAAATAAATTATCATCTTTCTCAAATTATTATCATATCTTCTGAATTCACTTCTTTCACTTCTTTTACTTCTATTGAAGATTCATAAACTCTTCAAGAAATCACTATGAATTATAAAGTCTATATTATTTATAATTCAACACAGAATACTCTCTTTCAATTATAATAAATAATCACTTCATTCTTCACATCTGATTCTAGATCATGAAATTTATGAAAAACTTAATATAAACACTGAGATGAACTATGAAATAATTATCAACAGATTGTATTATAGATTACTGAAGAGTCATCTCTCTACTACAATCACTGTAACTTTATTTAGAAATATTCATTATAAACTGATCATGACTCTGAAGAAATTTCCTGACATCTGAAGTTATCAGAATGCAGATAATAAAAGAAAAATAATCAGAAAATTACTACTGAGCTGATAAGTTACTCTATTAGATAATAATTTTTGATAATACTAACTTTCTAATTTAAAGAAAATCATGTAAAAATGATTATATATCAGTACTCTGATTTCATAACTCTCATCTGATAACTTCTGTGAATAATTACTTTATATATATATATCTCTGAATCTTTCTCTTTAATCAATTGAAAACTCTGAATTCTGAACACTTCTTTAAATACTTAATTCAAATCTTCATATTTCATATCAATTCTGTCTTTAATTCAATCTTGAGACATACTACAAAGTTAATATATAATATCTAGAATCAGAGTTGAAGAATTATTGAAGAGTATCTCTCACAGTGAATACATGAACTAGTATAAATAATCTTGCATTTATAAGAGTTATATATTATTATATTGATGAGAACTGAACTTATTAAGAGATATTAATTGAATTTAAATTATTAATCAATAGTCATACTGAGAATTATATAACAGAGATATTAATAACTATGATTAAAAATGACTATTATAATATTAGTCTCAGTCTTCTTACAATTATAACTGATAATGCTGTGAATAACTATACTATGATAAATAGCTTAAAGCAAAAATTAACTTTATATTTCTAAAATGATAAATAAGGTCATATTCTCTGCATTGCTTATATAATTCAACTTATGATATAAACACTGATAAAGAATCTTAATATTGAGATAAAGAATAATGAGATAACTGATTCTTGAAATAAGAATGAGATAAAAGTAATTACTTGAGTAACTTTTATATTCACTTTATAAAAGATAATATTTTTTAATAACACTTTTTAATATTACTTTTTAATAATACTTTTTAATAATACTACTATTAATTTTGAATAGATTGACTAATAATTTAAATATCACAGATTCAAAACATTGTTAATATAATTTATATCTTCTCTAAACAATAATAATAATTTCATAATATTTAATAAATAAATAAATCAGTCATATCACTGAATATGATACAGAATATTAGAATATAATGAAGTTTAATATATAAGATAACTGTTTAAATTCTTCAATTGTATCAGATAATTAATTACTGAGTGCAATACTCTGATTGAGAAAAGATTCAGATATTGAAACTTTCTGATATGAAGTGAACTCAGTTAAAATATATGATTGATTTACTGTTTCAGTTTTATAAGATAACAAAGACAGTCTTAATTACTTGTACATCAATACTACAGTCAGTCTGATAAGTGTATAACAGTTTATTTACTTATCTTAAGAAGCAGTTGAATCACTTAAAAAGAAATTCAGTCTGAAATAATGCTATAGCACAGGCTATTATTACTGTAAGAAATAAACTGATATATTACTACAGCAAAACTGAACAATCTTTTGCAGAGTACTATACTATAACAGCTCTACTAGATCTCTTCTATTAAGTTAATATCTACACTTCTCAAGATTGAACAGAGAAGAAATAAGACTTATATATTAAATTAGTCTGAGACTACTATAATATCAACTATCAGAGATTTAAACAAGCAGATGTTAGAGATGTAAAGACAGTGAAATTCAATTCTCTAGTAAGTAATAATTTTTGATAACACTTCATATTATATAGAACTATAATACTAACTTTGAAACAGAACTTATATACATTAATTACAACTGAAAATCAGATAAAACTATATACTTATAAAACTGAATTTGACTGCTATCTTCAAGATAATTTAATAAATTTATATATTAAATCAATTCTAGAGTTATGAAAAATTATTGAGAGTATATATTCAACTATTACACTGATAATGTATGATATTCTAATAATTTCATTGACAGAGATGAGAATAAAGTGAAAGTTTAACTCAAGCTGAGATATTTATTACTATCATTAGAGACAATTATAAGAAGAAATAATTAAGAAACTTATAATTATAAAATATAAAATTATCAGACAGTTTAATATCTCTGATCACAGTATATCAGAGAAGTGTAGTTTTCATGAGAAAGTGAAGAATAAACTTGTACAAGAATGTATTTAGTTGTTTTATAAGTATTATTAATAATCATTATCAAATTCTGATTATATAAGTAATCACTGAATGAACTGAATGAGACTGAATTTAATCTTCAGTCTCAGTCTCATTCTGATTTTGAAAGAATAATTATCTTTTATAGTTTATTCTGAGAAATTACTCTTATTTCACTGTTCTTGAATTAAATCTGGTCATTTTTCATGTCATTTGTCTCAGAAATGATTCATTTTCAGATTTTTTTGAGGCTTGGTCCTGGTGAGACTCACGCCAAGAAATGTATGAGATCAGATCAAATGAGATCAAATGTGAAATTCATGATTCTGATAATCAGTCTAGATTTATCTACACTCTTTTTTTTACAGCTTCAATTACACTTTCTTTTACATGTTACATTCACTGAAGAGAGTGTGTCAGAAAAAAGAGGTTATACACTACTGAACATCATCAATATTATATTACTATAATATTTCTCATTATTATCAGCTTACTATAATACTCATCTAATACTTACTTATACTAGCTCTCTTGAATTGCATATATATTTTACTATAAATAGCTCTATCTTTTGTATGAAATAGATATATTAGATAGTGCACAGAGAATATAACAAGCAGATCTTGATACACATAAGATTCATATGTCTTCAACATATTCATCCGTGACACTCATTCCGACACAATGTTATCCTCCAAGAAAATTTGATATCACGTGATATGTAGTTGAAAAACACGCTAGCCTGTATTTAATTAGCGTCAGTGGCGGCTCTGTTCTTGTCTAGATCGCGACTAGGACGAAGGATTATTAGTCGCCAGTCTCAGTTCATCCACCCTGCTGAGCTGCGCTCCGCATCAACACTACCCGAAGCCTTACCCTGCGAATATTCCTTCTTTAAGCGGATGGAATAGGGCCTTCCTGGTGCTGTGAAAACCCCAAACTATCTGCTCAAGCCGTCACGTTCTGGGCCTCTCTCTGGGCATCTCCGCCCGCAAATCCGCCGTCGAAATCTTGCCCAGCATGGAGGATTACGAAGAAGAATATGGAGAAGATGCCTACTATGACCAAGATGAAGGGATTACATCAGAAGACTGCTGGACGGTGATTTCGTCCTTCTTCGAATCGAAGGGTCTCGTGTCGCAGCAGCTCGATTCTTTCGATGAGTTTATCTCGACGACTATGCAGGAGCTGGTGGAGGAGCAAGGACAGGTAACACTCGATCAAACTCTGGCTCCTTCTGAAGATGAGATAGACCCGGTAGTTTTGCGACGCTATGAGTTAAAATTTGGCACCGTGATGCTTGCGCGACCGTCGATGACTGAAGGCGATGGCGCTACCAGTATTATGTTGCCACAGGAAGCACGACTTCGAAACCTCACATATGCCAGTCCTCTCTACCTTGGGATTACGAAGAGAGTCACGGAAGGACGAGAGCGACTCATTGCCGAACGTGATGATGCTGAGCAAGGGGAAGAGGATCACGATGAGGAGAGGCGGAGTAGGGGAACATATTTGCACTGGGAGCCGAAGCCTTTGAATGAGGATGAGCCAGAAGAAGAGAATGTTTTTATCGGAAGAATGCCGATTATGCTGAAGTCGAAATACTGCATCCTCAAGGATCTAAATGAACAGTCGCTCTACAACTGGAACGAATGCCCTTACGATTCCGGCGGATACTTCATTATCAACGGCAGTGAAAAGGTTCTTATCGCTCAGGAGCGCAGTGCAGGCAATATTGTTCAAGTTTTTAAGAAAGCTCCTCCAAGTCCAACACCATACGTCGCGGAAATCCGAAGCGCGATTGAGAAAGGATCCAGAATACTGTCCCAGCTGTCAATAAAGCTTTTCGGTAAAGGTGACGCCTCCAAGGGTGGCTTTGGCCCAACGATCCGATCTACGCTACCTTACATCAAAACCGACATCCCCATAGTTGTTGTTTTCCGGGCTCTAGGTGTGGTGTCTGACGAAGATATCCTCAACCATATTTGTTATGACCGGAATGATACGCCAATGTTGGAAATGCTTAAGCCATGTATCGAGGAAGGGTTCGTTATCCAGGATCGTGAGGTAGCTCTTGACTTCATCAGTAAGCGAGGCTCTTCCCCCACAAGCATGAATCATGAGAAGCGGGTTAGGTACGCGAGGGATATCATCCAGAAGGAATTCCTTCCGCATATCTCTCAGAGTGAAGGTAGCGAGACGCGGAAAGCATTTTTCTTGGGATATATGGTGCACAGGCTTCTCCAGTGTGCCCTAGGTCGTCGCGATGTTGATGACCGCGATCATTTTGGAAAGAAAAGACTGGATTTAGCTGGCCCGCTACTTGCCAACCTTTTCAGAATTCTGTTCATGAGAGTTACCAAAGATCTTTACAAATACGTCCAGAGATGCGTGGAAACTAATCGGCAACTATACCTGAACATTGGCGTGAAGGCAAGCACCTTATCTGGGGGTCTTAAGTATGCTCTTGCTACAGGTAACTGGGGCGAGCAGAAAAAGGCGGCTAGTTCCAAGGCTGGTGTTTCGCAAGTGCTAAATCGCTACACATATGCCTCGACCCTTTCCCATCTTCGCCGTACCAACACACCCATTGGACGTGATGGCAAGATTGCGAAGCCTCGACAACTTCACAATACTCACTGGGGACTTGTCTGTCCGGCTGAAACGCCGGAAGGACAAGCTTGTGGTCTTGTTAAGAATCTGGCTTTGATGTGTTATATTACTGTTGGTACACCAAGCGAACCGATTATTGATTTCATGATACAACGCAACATGGAAGTTCTAGAGGAGTTTGAGCCTCAGGTGTCGCCGAATGCGACCAAAGTCTTCGTCAACGGTGTATGGGTGGGAGTTCATAGAGATCCTTCTCATCTTGTAAACACAGTCCAATCGTTGAGACGACGTAACATGATTTCCCATGAAGTCAGTTTGGTGCGAGACATTCGAGACCGGGAATTTAAGATCTTCACCGATGCTGGACGAGTCTGCCGGCCTCTCTTTGTGGTTGAGAATGACCCGAAGAGTGAAAATTGTGGCTCTCTTGTGCTATCCAAAGAGCACATCCACAAACTCGAAGCGGACAAAGAGCTTCCACCAGATTTGGATCCCGAAGAGCGCAGAGAACGGTACTTTGGCTGGGACGGCCTTGTTAAATCCGGTGTTGTTGAATATGTGGATGCGGAGGAGGAAGAAACCATTATGATTGTCATGACACCCGAGGATTTGGAAACTTCAAAACAATTACAAGCTGGATTTAGTCTTCCGGAGGAAGATAATAATGACCCCAATCGACGAGTCCGATCGACTCTTAGCCAAAAAACGCATACCTGGACCCATTGTGAGATCCACCCCAGT
This sequence comes from Blastomyces gilchristii SLH14081, assembly GCF_000003855.2. Taxonomy (NCBI): domain Eukaryota; kingdom Fungi; phylum Ascomycota; class Eurotiomycetes; order Onygenales; family Ajellomycetaceae; genus Blastomyces; species Blastomyces gilchristii. Next base: position 1,712,042 of record NW_003101674.1, read on the forward strand.
ATGATTCTAGGTATCTGTGCCAGTATCATTCCGTTCCCCGACCACAACCAATCCCCACGTAACACATATCAAGCTGCTATGGGAAAACAAGCTATGGGTGTTTTCCTCACAAACTTCGACCAGCGGATGGAAACGATGGCAAACATTTTATACTATCCACAAAAACCACTTGCTACAACGCGGTCTATGGAGTTCCTGAAATTCCGCGAGCTTCCTGCTGGGCAGAATTCAATTGTAGCAATTGCTTGCTACTCTGGGTACAACCAGGAGGATTCTGTGATCATGAACCAGAGTAGTATCGATCGTGGTCTTTTCCGGAGTCTGTTCTACCGAACCTACACAGACTCCGAAAAGATGGTCGGTATGACTGTCGTGGAAAGATTTGAAAAACCCATGAGATCAGACACCCTTCGCATGAAGCATGGTACTTATGATAAGGTCGATGATGACGGTATTGTTGCTCCTGGTGTTCGTGTTTCGGGTGAGGATATTATCATCGGGAAAACTGCTCCCTTGGCACCTGAGGCAGAAGAGCTAGGCCAGAGGACGAAACAACATACAAAACTCGATGTTTCTACTCCTCTGCGTAGTACCGAGAGCGGTATCGTCGACCAAGTTTTGGTCTCTACGAGCAATGATGATCTGAAATTCGTCAAAGTTCGGATGAGAACTACAAAGATTCCTCAAATTGGAGACAAGTTCGCTTCTCGCCACGGCCAAAAGGGTACCATTGGTATTACATATCGACAAGAAGACATGCCCTTCACTCGTGAAGGCATTGTTCCGGATCTGATTATCAATCCCCACGCCATTCCTTCTCGAATGACCATTGCCCATTTGATCGAGTGTCAGCTTAGTAAAGTTTCGTCACTCCGTGGATTTGAAGGTGATGCAACGCCATTTACAGACGTGACAGTAGATTCCATCTCCAGCTTGCTCCGTGAACACGGCTATCAGTCCCGCGGCTTTGAGGTGATGTACAATGGATATACGGGCCGAAAGTTGGTCGCCCAAGTCTTCCTGGGTCCAACTTACTACCAACGCCTACGACATATGGTCGACGATAAGATCCATGCCCGCGCACGTGGCCCAACCCAGATTCTTACACGCCAGCCTGTGGAAGGTCGTGCGAGAGACGGTGGCCTTCGATTCGGAGAGATGGAACGCGATTGTATGATTGCTCATGGCGCCAGCGCATTCCTAAAGGAAAGATTATTTGACGTGTCTGATCCATTCCGTGTCCACATCTGCGATATCTGCGGGCTGATGACACCAATTGCGTGAGTTTCTTCATACCATAAATTGACCATTATGTTTGTCCTGTCCCTCTAGATGTTTCAACTAACCTAGTTACCAAAATAGGAAACTCAAAAAGAGCGATTTCGAATGTCGGGCTTGCAAGAACAAGAACAAGATTTCGCAGGTCCACATCCCGTATGCTGCCAAGCTTCTTTTCCAAGAGCTAATGTCGATGAATATCGCCGCACGATTGTTTACGAAGCGGTCCGGGGTGTCTTTGCGATAATGTTAACCCGTGCCATTATGCATGTCTTGATCACCTGACCCCAATTCTTGAGGGTTGGCCATCCAATATTCGAACATGCTACACCTCCCAACATTTGGGAACCCGCATTGTACACAGGAGAAACTTCTTCTACACTCAACAGGGGTTCTCCTAAGAAAAGTTGTACTTTTAATTAGCAAGGTTCATTTTTATCCTTTTTATTTTGTCGTTACCATCTCAAATCCTCTGTTTCCAGCCGATTTCGCGATTTATGCAAATCTTTCCCCTTTTTCTCGACTTTCTCATACAAACATGAGATAAAAATACACGCAGTCCCGTCAACGCAAGAGGCAAATTCCCCTATACATTTCTTCCTTTGGCGTTGTTCATGGCGTTTCTCGAAATTGTTGCCGTTTCCGTTTTTGGACTTCGAGAAGGCGAAGGTTGGGGAAAATTTGGAATGTTTCGACGGAAGGAAATACCTAATTGAATAGCAGGCAGGTCACACAGTTTTAACATAGGCGGGTTTATTTCTTGGTCCTCCCATCCCTGCTTTGCCTCTTGAGCTAATAATGGCTGGTGATGAATCCAAAATATCACCTCAACCTTGATTCTGCCTCGTCTTTTCATTCTCACTCATGTAGTACAGAAGTGGCTATCATAACAGGATTGATTAATACATACATAAAGCTACTTAAGGGCCTGTTCGGTGACCCCGTCCAGGGCCATATAAGGCTATACAGTTCCAGGTTGTACGGCCCTGGACGGCTCTGGCTGGGGTTATATACACACTAACCTGGTTGAATAAGGTTTTCTGTTTAGTAGATTCTGTGTGTAACTTCATACAACTCACCAAGCATGTCAAGCTGACAGTCAGATTCATATTATAGAGTTCAACAGTGTATTTAGTTGAAAATGTGATAGATTTGAACCTATTCAAGTTAAATCTGCACTGTATACACTGGAATGAGTTGCAATATCTGCTGACACATTTCAGAGTGACTGTACAGCGTTCAGAGATCTGCAAATATTATCAAAAATCAATAATTATACTGTGTAACTGTGATAATGCAACTTAAAAGACAATACAATAGTATTTATATCATAGTCAGTAGCTTATAAGACTTGTTACTACAGAAGTGATTAATCAGAACATTTTAACTGTTTAATCTGATATATGATGTATGTATTATGATTTATTTCATAGTTTTCAATTTATTACTCAGTTGTTGAATTTTAATTCTCATTTACTATGTATTAAAAATATGACTCAGATAAATATCAGTACATTCATTGTATTAATTGACTGATTGAGAAGAAATACTGAGATTCATAAATCTATGTGATTCAAAGGTTGCTTGAGCCAGCGTAAGATTATAGGCGTACGCCGGCTCCTTATATAATTAGTGAGGCCGCTAGGGCCCCTTACACACTTGTAAGTGTATTCAGAAGCGGCCGCGTTATTATCCGGCGGCCGCACGTTCTTCCGAACCACATCCTTCCTCATCAAATTGTTGGGGGATCTGTTGGTGATTACTACACCTACTCTTGGAGGATAACGTTGTTGTGTTGTAATCTAACTACGCGAGTTACACTAAATAGGTTGGGGTGGCACGTGACTAGGGTAGGTGTAGTAATCACCAACACCCCCCCTTGCTACACCGTGGTCTATAAGCCGCCACCCGGGGCCTCCCCCATCCTCAAATCTTTCAAAAATGCAATAATAATTAATTACATCAATCGGACCCTGATTTCCTCATTAGGAAAGGCGTCTGTATGGCAATAACTGTAAAAATCAAGAAATACATGCAAAATCCATTGATCTGCTGTATCATCATTATCATTCAATCATTCCTTCTTCTCAATTTCCTGAATGCCAACCCTCTTGACAAATTCTTCAAATGCAGGCTTCATCAGTGGCTTGGTGAGCCTGTCAGCTATGTTTGCTGTAGAACCAACATGTTCCATCATGATTTCTCCTTTTTCAATCAAATTGCAGAGAATATGATATCTAATCTTGATATAGTGTGACCTTTGTGTTAAGAATTCTCCCTTTGCTAGATCAATTGCTCCCTTATTGTTAACTTATAGATGTGAGCATATTTTTGCTTTTTCATCATTCATCAATCTAGCATCATATAACATATTATTCAATCAGATTATCTCATAAGCTGTCTCACTAGCTACAATATATTCAGCTTCTGTGATTGATTTGATAATAGATATCTGTCTCTGCAACTGCTATGAGATCAGTGACTCATTAATCAATATAATATAGTCAGTAGTTGATTTGTATTGAGAATTCACCCCTGCTCAGTTCAAATCACAGTATGTCACAGAACTCAGGCCATCTTCTATCTCCTTCTTGTATAATATGCCATGATTTTTCATCTTCTTGACATAATATAGAACATGCTTCAATGCTGTTCAACATGTCTTATACAGATGTGAGTTAAAGTATAAGAGATAGTTGACTGTAAATACCAGGTCTGATCAGCTGCTTGAGACTAAATATTGCAATGATCTCAATTCTTAATAATATCTTATAGCTGTAAAGTCATTATTCAATCTCTCTCTCTCATCAGATAAGAATTTCAGTTATATACTGACTATCATCAGAGTGTTAGCTGGATTTATCTTATTCATGCTGAAATCTTCAAGAATCTCTTTAATATAACAGCTCTGTGTAACTGCTAGATTATCATTTCTCTGATATTTAATCTTCATCTCAAGATATGACTTGATCTCTTCAACATTCTTTGTCTCAAATCTCTTTACAATCTTCTTTAATACTCAGTCTAATTACTGTTCTTGAGATCTTATTATCTGATAATCATTAATATATAATATCAGATAAATCTTATAAACAGAGTGATATAGAAATCTGCTGTTATAAGATAATATCTTGAATCTCAATATAGTCAGATACTCTGTTGTGAGAAAATACTATATTCTTACAGCTTACTTCATTTCATATAGACTCTGACAGAGTAATCTTATCAAGCTCTCTCTATCATACTTAATATCTGTGAATAGTTGTATATAAATCATCTTATTCTGTGATAGTATATCATTCAAAAACATAGATACATAGTCAATCAATTTAATCTTTTATTCTTTGATAGTTGATATAGTGAATAGACTATATAATATAGGCTCTGATATCACTGTAGTATATAATCTTATATAATGAATACTCTGCTATTATAAGAACTCTCTAATGACTTAGTGAGCTCTAAAGCAGATGATTTCTCTCTTATTATTAAATTTCTGATTATATACTTATTTATCTATAAGAATATTCATTTCCAGAGTCTTCTTAATAATAATATATATCTTCTTCTATTCAAATATCTTAATCTTCTTTTTCATTGTCTTATATTAATAGTCTCAGTCTGAACTTCTCTTGACTTCTGTCAGCATAGTTGATCAGTCTGTCAGAATACTTAGAACAGAATTATTCTTATTAATAAGATTTTTGAACTCTTCATTTATAACAAGCTGAGTCTTATTATCTAGAAGATAGATTGAATTAATTATACTCTCTAAGTTCTTATTAATAATTATCTTCAAAATATCTGACTTTTTCTTTACTAGATGTTATAGTAAGTAGTACTGTCATTTCTCTCTAATATTCAGAATATTCAATTTATTAGATAATTCATTGAATTCTCTCACTGTATTTACAGATGTATTTGCACTCATGTCAAGAGCTTCATTAAATATAATATCTCATACAATCTCAAGATAACATGCAACAGAATCTCATACATAATATTAATATAATTCTTAATATTTAATTAGCTGTTATTCTCTGTCATCAGTTCTATCTATGAGCTTATTGAACACTTTCAAATTCTTCTTATAGATCTTACACTCTTATCTTCATATTCAATGAATAGAAGATTGCATCTCAGTTCATACTTTAAAAGATGTAAGTGATGTTTCTTTCTTACATTCAAATATCTTTATTAATATTGAGAATGTATTGATTATCATGATTATAGTTTATATTACTTTATCTCAAAGTTCTCTTTCTAATTCACTATTAAATAGTAGACTTTGTATCTTTTCTACAACTATTCAATTTATACATTTCACTGAGTCATTTGATTATAATATATTAGATATAGTCATTTCATATATTATTTCTTTGCTCTGACAGTAGATCTTAAGTTCTTGACTTTTGAACTCTTCTTTATCATCTCAGTGTAGAGTTTCAACTTGATATTGTGTAGTTATCTTAATATTCATGATAAAGTTTATTAATCTTACAGTAGATTCTCTCTTTCTTATTATAAGAATTACTCATCTATAACAGATTATATTGTTCATTATACTTAATTAGTAGCTTACACTCTTTCTAGTGAGAGTATCATTCTCATTGAAAAGTGTTTTTTCACTCTCTGTTAGATTGATGAAGAATCTCATTACTGACTTAAAAGCTTATATTATAGATATGAAGATTAGATATATCATTTTTATCTGAATATAGACTTTGTAGAATGATAAAGCTTATTAATCAATAATTCTCATCTCTAGATATAAATCTATCATTATTTTTACAATATCTGTGAGATTTAGATGTTCTAGCTTTTAATATCATTGTATTATTGTAAGTTTTATAATCTTTGTATCATTTCTTTCAGATAGTATCAATATTATGTCATCTTTCACTTATAATGTATTCACAGATTCAAAATCATTATTGAGTATAGCAAACTGAATCAAGTCTCTGTATATAATCAGTCTTTTCATCTCATAGATATCATTCTCATTTAATCTTACTGTAAATGAGAATATATAATCAGAAGACATAATTAACATAGCATGATTATTCTTATATATTAACTGCTTATAAGTATAACTCTGATATACAAGCTTATTCATACTCATGAGATTCACTTTTAACTTTGAGACATAGCAGATATTATTTAACAGTATATTCATCTCTTTCACTGAAATCTTTATATCTTCTATAGCTGCAGCAGAGATCACTGTTCTGTCTATTATTTTCAACATCACTTTCATCTTCTGAGGTTTTGTCATGACAAGATCTCTGTGAGATGTGACATGAGCATGTGATTCAGAGTCTAGAATTCAGATATCTTTTTCTGTCTGATTACTTACATAGATCTTTTTCTTGATACAAAATACTTACTTTATAACATTATGAATAGAAGCAGCATCTGTATTCTCTGCATTCTTGTCTTTATTCTTATTTCTATTTATATTAAAGTTTGAAGAATATTTCTCAGAGTATTTCTTTCAACAGTCAGTGTGAATATAATCAATCTTTTGACAATGATAGCAGATTCTTATATCATTATCTCTACATTCAGGTTTGAATTCAGTGTTCTTGTTCTTGTCATTGTCTTTCTCTTTATTCTTATCTTTCTTATTCTTATCTTGTGTGGTTGTTGATAGAATTTCTAGATATATCAGTATTTGCTTTATTTGCAGCAGAGAGCTGTAAAAGAATATCACAGTACAGGTTTATAAAATTATTCTCTAAAAATTGAGTATTATCTTTATCAATTTAATTCATTCAATTTCTTATAAATGAGGCTCAATCTCTGTTAACTTCTGTAAGCAGTCTGTTAAAAAACATGATATTCAGAATCTCATATTCTAGACAGATATAATCAGTTCTTATAGCAATCAGATATTCAATAAAAGCTCTGTCAGATTCTTTGCTTTTGAAGATTATTTTAATAAGCTCTTTAAATAAATGAGTTCTATATACAGCAGGTCTCTCAGAAAAGTTATTCTCTATAATAGTTTATAGAGTATAAGCTGATAATTTGAACTTCTTAAGTATAGTGAAATAAGTGTTGATCTGCAGAGCAATTGCAGATCATATGTAATTATATAATCAAAGATTGCATTCTTTTCAGAAATATTATATGTTCATAGTAACATTCTTATCAAGATCATTATCTTCAAGAATATCATCAATCTCAGACTACTCTACAGTCAAAAGAATTTTCTCTCTTTACATTGAGTAGTTAATGTATTCAGTGAGAACTATTAATCTTTTGATAAGTCTTACTTAGCTTCTAAATTCTTTAAGAACTTTTATTATAACAGATATCTTCTCTTTTCATTGAAGATATTCTGTCAGATCTGCTCTCATCTCATTACCTGCAGAATCACCTCTACTGATCTTCATTCACTCAATCTCATACTGAAGTCTTGCAATTTCTAGTCTCATGTGAGTCTTCTTACTCACTGAGCTATTGTTATTTCAGTTACTTGAGTCTCTCATATTATCTGACATCTCACTGATGTCTTCAACTGAGTCTTTGTATATATTGAACTTATCAGACTGTTTCTCTGTGATGATTTCATTCAGCTTAAACATCTCTGAGACAGTCACTTTTCAGTTTATTACAGATATTAATAAGCTTATACTCAATTCTTCTTATACTTCAGATATTTATGAATTTCTTCTTCTACACATTGACATATAATTCTTCATTAAGTCAGGCTTTCCACCTGATCTCAGGTTCATCATGAGTTCAATTAATCAATAAAAAACATCTAGGCACATGTAACAATATGTGAAGATGTAGTTAGCACATTATTATAATTATTCATTGCTTGCGAAGAGCTTCATAACCTCTTAAAGAATAACATTGTTGTGTTGTAATCTAACTACGCGAGTTACACTAAATAGGTTGAGATGGCACGTGACTAGAGTAGGTGTAGTAATCATCAACATCTACTCTAGTCATGTGCCACCTCAATCTATTCATTTAGTATAACTTGTATAGTTAGATTATAATATAACACAACAATGTTATTCTTCAAGAGATTATAAAGCTCTTTATAAGCAATGAATAACTGTAACAATGTGCTAAATTGACATCTTCATATGTCATTACAAGCATGTTTAGATGATTTATTAATTAATTAAATCTATGATGAATCTGAGATCAGGTGAAAAGCCTGACTTAATGAAGAATTACATATCAATGTGTAGAAGAAGAAATTCACAAATATCTGAAGTATAAGAAGAATTGAGTGTGAGCTTATCAATATCTATAATAAACTGAAAAGTGACTGTCTTAGAAGTGTTTGAGCTGAATGAAATCATTGCAGAAGAACAGTCTGATAAGTTCAATGTATATAAAGATTCAGTTAAAGATATCAGTAAGATATTAGATAATGCAGAAGACTTAAGTAACTGAAATAATAATAGCTCAGTGAGTGAGAAGACTTATATAAGACTTGAAATTGTAAGACTTCAGCATAAGATTGAGTGTATGAAGATCAGTAGAGATGAGATTCTTGTAAGTAATGAGATGAGAGTGAATCTGACAGAATATCTTCAATGAAAAGAGAAGATATCTGTTATAATAAAAGTTCTTGAAGAATTCAGAAGTTAATTAAGACTTATCAAAAGATTGATAGTTCTCACTGAATTTATTAACTACTCAATGTGAAGAGAGAAAATTCTTTTAACTACAGAGTAGTCTGAAACTAATGATCTTCTTAAAGATAATGATCTTGATAAGTATGCTACTATAAACATATAATATTTCTGAAAAGAATATAATTTTTAATTATATAATTACATATGATCTGCAATTACTCTGCAGATCAAGACTTATTTCACTATACTTAAGAAATTCAAGTTGTCTGCTTATACTCTATGAACTATTATAGAGAATAACTTTTCTGAGAGATCTGCTATCTACAGAATCTGTCTATTTAAGAAACTGATTAACATGACTGCTAAGTTAAAAGATTCAGATCACACTTTCATTGAATATCTGATTATCATAAGAACTGATTATATCTGACTAGAATATGAGATTCTGAATATCATGTTTTTTAACAGACTGCTTACAGAAGTCAACAGAGATTGAGCCTCATTTATAAGAAACTGAATGAATTAAATTAACAAAGATAATACTCAACTCTTAGAGAATGATTTTATAAGTCTGTACTGTGATATTCTTTTGCAGCTCTCTGCTATAAATGAAGTAAATACTGATGTGTCTAGAAATTCTATCAACAATGTGTAAGATAAGAATAAGAAAGATAAGAATAAAGAGAAAGACAATGATAAGAATAAGAACACTGAATTTAAATCTGAATATAGAGATAATAATACAAGAATCTGCTATCATTGTCAAAAGATTAGTCATATTCAGACTGACTGTTGAAAGAAATACTCTGAGAAACATTCTTCAAACTTCAATACAAATAGAAATAAGAATAAAGATAAGAATGCAGAGAATACAGATACTGCTTCTATTTACAATGTTATAAAGCAAGTATTTTGTATCAAAGAAAAGACCTATATGAGTAACTAGATAGAAAAAGATATCTGAATTTTAGACTCTGAATCAGGTGCTCATGTCACATCTCACAGAGATCTTATCATGATAAAATCTCAGAAGATGAAAGTGATGTTGAAAATAACAGACAGAACAGTGATTTCTGCTACAGCTATAGAAGATATGAAGATTTCAGTGAAAGAAGTAGATATACTGTTAAATGATATTCACTATATTCTGAAGTTAGAAGTGAATCTCATGAGTATGAATAAGCTTGTATATCAGAGTTATACTTATAAGCAGTTAATATATAAGAATAATCATGCTATGTTGATTATGTCTTCTGACTGTATATTCTCATTTATAGTAAGATTAAATAAGAATGATATCTATGAGATGAAAAGATAAGTTATATACAGAGACTTGATTTAGTTTACTATACTTAATAATGATTTTGAATCTGTGAACACATTACAGATGAAAGATGACACAATATTAATATTATCTGAAAGAAATGATATAAAGTTTATAGAACTTATGATAATATAATGATATTAAAAGCTAGAACATCTAAATCTCACAGATATTGTAAAAATAACAGCAGATTCATGCCTAGAAATGAGAATTATTGATTATTAAGCTTTATCATTCTGCAAAGTCTGTGTTCAGGTAAAAATGATATATTCAATCTTTGTATCTATAACATAAGCTGTTAAGTTAGTAATGAGATTCTTCATTAATCTGACAGAGGATGAAAAAACACTTTTTAATAAGAATGACACTCTCACTAGAGAGAGTGTAAGCTACTGATTGAGTATAACAGACAATATAATCTGTTATAGATGAGCAATTCTTATAATAAGAAAGAGAGAATCTACTGTAAGATTAATGAATTTCATCACAGATATTAAGATAACTATATAATATTAAGTTAAAATTCTACACTGAGATGATGAAGAAGAGTTTAAAAGTCAAGAACTTAAGATTTACTATCAGAGCAAAGAAATAGCATATGAAATGACTATATCTGATATATTATAATCAAATGACTCAGTGAAACATGTGAATTGAATAGTTATAGAAAAGATATGAAGTCTACTATTTAATAGTGAATTAGAAAGAGAACTTTGAGATGAAGTAATACAAGTTATAATTATGATAATTAACACATTCTCAACATTAATAAAGATATTTGAATGTAAGAAAGAAATATTACTTATATCTTTTAAAGCATGAACTGAGGTGTAATCTTCTGTTCATTGAATACAGAGATAAGAGTGCAAGATTTACAAGAAGAATTTAAAAGTGTTGAATAAGCTCATAGATAGAACTGACAGTAAGAAATAATAGCTAATTGAATATCAAGAATTACATTAATATTGTGTGTGAAATCCTGTTACATGTTGTCTTGAGATTGCATGAGATGTTATATTTAATAAAGCTCTTGATATAAGTGCAAATACATCTGTAAATATGATGAGAGAATTCAGTGAATTATCTAATGAATTGAATATTCTGAATATCAGAGAGAGATGACAGCACTGCTTACTATGACATCTTATAAAGAAAAAGTCAGATGTTTTGAAGATAATTGTAAATAAGAACTTAGAGAGTGTAATTAATTCAATCTATCTTCTAAATAATAAGACACAGCTTGTCATGAATGAAGAGTCTGAAGACTCTATTAATAAGAATAATTCTGTTCTAAGTATTCTGACAGACTGATTAACTACACTGATGAAAGCTAAGAGAAGCTCAGACTGAGACTATTGACATGAGATAATAAAAAAGAAGATTAAGATATTTGAATAGAAGAAGATATATATTATTATTAAGAAGACTCTGAAAATGAATATTCTTACAGATAAATGAGTATATGATTGAAAATTCAATAATAAGAGAGAAATCATCTGCTTTAGAGCTCACTGAGTGATTAGAGAGTTCTTGCAATAGCAGAGTATTCATTATATGAGATTATATGCTGCAGTGATATCAGAGTCTACATCATACAGTCTATTCACTATATCAACTGTTAAAGAATGAAAGATCAAATCAATTGACTATGTATCTGTGTTTTTGAATGATATACTATCATAGAATGAGATGATCTATATATAACTATTCACAGATGTTAAGCTTGACAGAGAGAACTTGATGAGATTACTCTGTCAGAGTCTATATAAAATGAAGCAAGCTGTAAGAGTATGATATTTTCTTGCAACAGAGTATCTGACTATATTGAGATTTAAGATATCATCTTATAATGATGAATTTCTATATCACTCTATTCACAAGATCTATCTGACATTGCATGTTGATGATTGTCAGGTAATGAGATCTCAAGAACAGTAATTAGACTGAGTATTAAGAGAGATTGCAAAGAGATTTGAGACAAAGAATGTCAAAGAGATCAAGTCATATCTTGAGATAAAGATTAAATGCCAGAGAAATGATGATCTAGTGATTACACAGAGCTGTTATATTAAGAAGATTCTTGAAGATTTCAGCATGAATAAGATAAATCCAGCTGACACTCTGATAATAGTCAGTATACAACTGAAATTCTCATCTGATGAGAGAGAGAGATTGAATGATAACTTTACAGCTATGAGATATTATCAAGAATTAAGATTATTGCAATATTTAATCTCAAGTAGCCAGTCAGATCTGACATTCACAGTTAACTATCTCTCACATTTTAACTCATATCTGTACAAGGTATGTTGAGCAGCATTGAAGCATGTTCTACATTATGTCAAGAAGATGAAAAATCATAACATATTATATAGAAAGAAGATCAGTGATATGAGTCTGAGTTCTATAATATACTGTGATTCAGACTGAGTGAGAGTGAATTCTTAATACAAATTGACTACTGACTATATTATATTGATTAATGAGTCATCAATCTTATAATGATTGCAGAGAGAGACATTTATTATCAAATCAATCACAGAAGCTGAATATATTACAGCTAGCAAGAACAGCTTGTGAGATAATCTGATTGAATGATATGTTATATGATACTGAGTTAATGAATGATGAAAAAGTGAAAATATACTTATATCTATGAGTTGATAATAAGGGAGCAATTGATCTAGCAAAGGAGGAATTGTTAATATGAAGATTATATCATATTAAGATTAGATATCATATTCTTCATAATTTGATTAAAAAAGGGAAAATCATGATGAAACATGTTAATTCTACAGTGAATATAGCTGACAGGCTTATCAAGTCACTGACAAAGCCTGTGCTTGAAGATTTTATCAAAAGAATTGATTTGAAAGAGATCAGAAAGAAATGATTGAATGATAATAATAATACAGTGAATCAGTGAATTTTGCATGTATTTCTTGATTTTTATGATTATTACTGTATGAACATCTTTTCTAATAAGAAAACCAGAGTCTGATTGATGTAATTAATTATTATTGTATTTTGAAAAGATTTAAGAATGAAGAAGGCTCTGAGTGACGGCTTATAGATCATGATGTAGCAAGAAGAGGTGTTGATAATTACTACACCTACTCTAGTCATGTGCTACCCTAATCTATTCATTTAGTGTAACTCGCGTAGTTAGATTACAACATAACACAACAATGTTATTCTCCAAGAGAATCAGCCCTTCTGTTGGTGATTACTACACCTACTCTCAATTCAAGCACCGCTCCACCACGAACTCGCTCGATATTTCGAATAAGAACCCGCCGATAGATCCATCGAAAAGCCCTCGATCATACGAGCATTTTGACCCCATCGCCGACCGCATACCCCGTGTGGTGGTGAAGTTATCCAGCCAAATGTGAACCAGACATCGTTTGAAACTCCTGTGTGGGATTATCCCCCATTCTCCCCTACCACACCACAACCCCGGGCCAAATTGCCATACAAATTGTAAGGTGAAGAGACCTAGCCATATGCACCAATCTTCTCAATTTTGGAAGATCCCTGATCTGTAGTTGTGGAGATATCTGAGAAGTGATCTCTGTGAAAACCCTGTTCATCTTTGATGTTCCAAAACACCAACATCAAGTTTCACCCTCATACCGCCCTTTCTAATCTGGCTCATCCCTGACAGAAAAATACAAAAAGATACCTCAGCAATAATATCAAGTATATAATCAACAGCTACTTCTGAAGTGCAATCTTCACAGTCTGTCTTCAGTGTATCTAGACATTAATGCCAAGTTTCACCCTTGTATCACCTCTCTCAATCTGGCTCATCTCTGACAGAAAAGTACAAAAAGATATCTCAGCAACTGTACTTAATATATAATCAGCAGATATAATAACTATAAAATCAGTATATCTCAAGATCTGACTGAGTCTTTGATCTCTACACAGTGAGATATATTAAATCTAGCTTTAATATCTCAATATTCAATAGATTCTGTAAGAGATTGAGAACAGCAATACTAGAATTCTATTAAATTTGAGAATTAACTCTATATTAATATAATCATTGATAAAGTCTTCTATTTTGAGATATAAATAACCAGTTTCTCTACATTCTGCTGATAATATTTATATTATTATATAGAAACAGACTTATATTCTCTATAATATCAAGACTCTGAAGAGAGAAAGTCTTGATAGAGAGTATATAGTAGTATATATCTTAGCAGTTTCTATCTCATTCTTCTATAGCAGTTAATGCAAAAAAAAAAGATCTTAGAAATAGTTTTTTACTTCTCTTAAAAAAGTAAGATGTTTTTCTCTGAATTTTATACAATATTCTTACAAAGAATAAAAAACAGAGCTGTTTTCTATCATAATTTCATATTCTTTTAAGTAAGAATTACTTTTTCACTGACTGAAGAGCTTTCATTAATACTTAATTCTTTTTTACACTCTTTATTATCTGATTTGAGTTGCACACTTGTTGTGTGAGAAGAATTGAATGATTTAGAATAAAATTGAATAGTTTTAATCAATTTCTCTGCAAAAAATTGATTTATTTTTTATCAGTTTTTCTCTTAAAAACTGTCATATTATCTGATTCATTATCAATTAATATTATAGTCTTTCTCACTGTATCTCAAGAAAGAGATTGTAAAGATTTTATTGATTTATCTCAAAAATCAATTTTAGTTTATTACATTCTCTTCAAAAATCTAATCTAGTTACTGAACTAGTGTGAAAAAAATCAGGTGTTTTATACACAAAAGTCTTTTATTCTTCTTTTAAAACAGTCTGACCAACTTTTCAATTGAAAACAGACTTAGAAATATCTCAAGTGAAACAGTCTGACCAACTTTTCATTAAGTGAGAATAATGAGTTCAAAAATACACTCAGTTGATGTGGAAAAAGATGCTTTCTCAAATGCTATTTTTGAGATTGAAATTCTGAAGAGAAAAAAGAAAGAAGAAATAGAGAAACAACAAGTTCTTGAAATACAGAAACTTGAAAAAGTAAGCAAGATTCTTGAAAAGCAGTGTCTGAGTGAGATGAATAAAGAAGTTCTGTTAATTCTTCATGCTCAGGCTAGACAACTACAGAAGATGATTAAGTTCAAACTTGAAATCTCAAACACAGTTTAAAAAAACATTGAAAATTCCTAGTATAATCACTGACTCTTCATCTTACTCTTTTTCTTTTTTTTCTACTTCTTCTTCTTCTTTGAATCAGAAGAAAATATATACTCAAGCAGCTGAATCTGCTATCTCTAAATCTGCTGTCTCAAAACCTGCTCAAAATCCTGAGAAAACTGAGAAGAATACTGCTCATACCTCTATTCATAGAAAAGTGAAAAAGAAAATGTAAAAAGAGAAAAACTTTCAAATCTTCAGAAATAGAAGACTTATTCTCAAAGTCTCAAATCAGAACATTCTGTAAAGAAACAAGCTAAACTCAAATCTCATTTTCAGAATCAGAAATAAAATTAATCAGCAGTTCTTTTCTCAGTTGATGACTGATATTGAAGTTCAAAAATCAGTCATAGCTTCAATTGAGTTATTATTCTTTGAAAACTTCATCATTCTGACTACAATGTCTGAATTCAGTGCTGAATTCCTTATTCAGAATAAGAATCTCTGAAAGTCAGCAGTAGAATCTTTTTTAAACACAATAATTCTATCTGAAAGAGATGAAAAGTGAGACAAATTCATTCTTCATGATATTTCAGTTGAAATTTTTGACTGTGAAGAAGAAATGCTACTTCTCAAAAATGAATTGAAAGAATACAACTCTATTCAACTGAGAAAGAAGTCTGTATAACTAAATTCAATTGAGTTCAGACAAAGTAGGAGAAATGTCTCTATTCTAGTATATATAAAAACACTTGAACAGTCAAAGATCTCTGAAGTAAGAGTAGCAGATTTGAAAATGAGAGTTCATGAATATAAAGACTCAAGAATGAATCTCAAAGCTCAAACATAGTGTTCAAACTGTCAAAGATATGAACACTTTATAATCTCATGTTTTAGAGACTCAAAATGTGCATTCTGTGCCAGAGATCATAAAAGTAGTGAGCATAAATGTGAAATATGCTTAAAAAGAGATGAAATATGTCAATACACTCTGCTTAAGTGCTCTAAGTGTGAAGAAAAACATGCATTTAATTCAAAAGAATATACATTTACTTCTAGAACTCAAAAGAACTGAAGAAAAGATAAAGCTCAAAGTTAATCTAGAACTGAAGAGAAGAGTCAAGTCAGTAGACTTACAACTACAAGCTTAAAAAGAAGAAACTCTCAACTATTTAAATCTTCAAACTTCAATTCTTCAGCTAAATGTAAATAGAATTTGAATTCTCAAACTTCTGTTAAGATTAGAGAATTGAGAAATAACTCTGATGATTAACTAGATATAATGTAAGCAGTTGAGATCTCTACTTTTCAAAATAGTTATAATCTACTATCTGATGATAGTGACTAGATTCTACTCTATCTCTACTCTCTTTTAGTATGAATTTACAACAAAAACAATAAAAAAAGTTTAAAAACTCTTTAAAAATCACATTTATTCAAAATAATGTGAATAGAAACTCAAATTGTATTTATTCTTGTCTTCAAATTGTATTTGAATAAAAAGTTGATTTTATACTACTTCAGAAACTGAATTTTGATGCTGAGCAAAATTACATCATTTCTCATTCAAGCTACTACTGCTTTCTATCTTAAAAGTCTGAGATAAAGTCAAGAGTAGTGATCTATGAAAGAAAGAGATCAAGATATCAATTTAATCTAAGATTTGATATCATGTCTGACCCTGATATTCTGGTGAGTGATATTATAGATAAAGAAAATGAGTTTGATACTATACAGCTCATAAATATCTATAATAAAAAGTTATTGAAGAAAAATAACAATATCTGAATAATTAATAGAGAATTTCTGAACATAACTTCATTAAGAAACTCTATAATTACAGGAGATTTCAATGCATATCATCTCTGATGAAATTCAGAATACAAGAGAGCAGTGAGAGCTGATAATCTGATTAAATGAATCTTTGAGCATTCAATAGATTTGGTTAATAAGTCTGATTAACAAACATTCTTTAGAAAAGATATGAAACAGAAATCTATTATAGATCTAATCTTCATGTTACAAAATCTAATGAAAAGAAGACTTGTAAACTGATTTATTGATTTAAATGAGACATCAGAATCAGATCATGAGATTATTGAATTTAATATTGAACTGAGTGAAAAATAAATGAGTGAAAATCCTCTTCTCTCTAATCAGTTTAACTTTGAAAAAGCTGATTGAAAAGCAGTTGAAGAAAGCATAAAACTGTTAAAATCTGAAAGACAGAATGAGCTATATTGAAATTCTGGTCAAGATATCTCAAATGAAATGCTTGAGAATAGAGTGAAGCTTATTATATCTATTATTCTAACAAGTGTTAGAGATAATATTTCAAAGAGAAAATCTTCTGAGTATTTAAAATCTTGATGAAATGAGAATATCTCATCTAAAAGAAAAGCATTAGCTACTGTTAGAAGAGATTGAAAGAATGATGTAATATCTGATGAAGAGTTCAAAGCTGTCAGAAATGAATATTTTTCAGATATTAAAAGAGCTAAAACAGACTACTGAAATAAATTTCTTGAAGAAGTATAAGAGAAGGAAGTTTTTAAAGCTTTTAACTATACTAAAATAAGAAGTGTAGCAAAACTTTCAGTCTTAGAATATGAGTTTCAGAATGAATCATATACAGCAAACTCTTTTGAGAAAAAATGTCAAGCTTTTATAAGAATTCTCTTTCAGAATTCACCAGATTCAGATTCAGATTCAGAGAAAGAGAATATATCACTTCTCAACTACATTGATGAAAATGACTGGAAATGACCTGATCTTACACAAGATGAATTAGAGTCAGCTATCTTCTCAAGTTCTGTTAAAACTGCTGCAGGGCCTGATTCAATTAATCACTTGATTATTCAAAATACATATTTCTACTTAAAGAATGAATATTTTGAGCTCTTTTTCAATCTCTTGAAAAATGAATATCATTCTGAATGCTGAAGAGAAGTCACTGGAGTAATTCTTGTAAAATCTAATAGAAAAACTTCAATTCCTAAGTCATATAAAGTAATATCTCTATTAAACTGTCTAGAAAAGATTTTGAAAAAGATAATAGCTACTTAACTATCTTTTATTAGCTCTATTAATAACTCTCTTTTATTCAGTGAATAAATGAGAGATAGAAAACAATGTTCTGCAATTGACACTGTTCTCTCAGTTGTTCATAATATTCAAATAGCAAAGCATGAAGATCTGATCTCAACTCCAGTTTTTATTGATATAAAAGAAGCATCTGATCATGTTTCAAAGTCAAAGTTAATTCAGACTTTGAAGATGTTAAAAATGCCACTTTCTCTAATAAAATGAGTTAACTGTTTTATGTCTAAAAGAATCATACAACTTTTCTTTGATGGAATGAAATAAGACAAGACTGAGATAAAAATAGAAGTATCACAAGAATCTTCAATCTCATCTATTTTATTTATAATATACACTGCATATCTATTCAAAAATAGAAATATGAGAATAGTATGATCTCTGAGTTATGTGAATGATATTGATCTAGTCTATAGCTCAAAAACTATCAAAGAGAATTTAAAAGTGATTGAAGAAGCTGCAAAGAAAATCTTTATTAGAGTAGATATTAATCAAATTCAATTTAATATGAATAAAACTGAGTTAATTCATTTCTTTTCTAGATTCAATGAGAAAGAACTATCTCTAACTCTTTTAAATAGAGAGATTAAATCAAGTGTAAATGTCAAATGATTAGAAGTATGATTAAACTCCAAGTTGAATTTTAAATATCACATTCAACAAAGAACTGTCAAGACAGAAAGACTATTGAATAACATAATCAGACTATCAAATACAGAGAGAGATCTATTCTTCCAGGCTATGAGACAGTTATATGTAGCCTGTATTACATCAGTAGCTGATTATGAAGTTTAAGTTTGATGAAATAATCAAGAGAATTTCACTGAACTCTTTCAAAGTCTGCAAAACAGAGCCTTGAGAAGAATTCTAAAAGTATTCAAATCATCTTCTATTAAAGCAATGAAAATTGAAGCTTCAATTTCTCCTTCTGCTATTAGATTTGAAAAGGCCTGTATGAACTATGCACTGAGAGTTATAAAGATAAGCTTAAATCATATAATCAGAGAAAGAGTCTCTTCTTCATTTTCATTAATTAACTCTGGAAATGAACTGAATTGCAATAGATTTCTTGATTGAAATGAAAATAATTCTTTAAAGAAAATGCCTTCTCAACTTTACAGACTATACTCTCTGATTAAAAATCAATTTTCTTCTTTAAATATTGAAAAAGTGAATCATGAGAAGTTATCTCTCTGAAGAGAAAAGCTTGAATCTCTTATAGACTTATAAATAAGTGAACTATTAAAAGAGAAAGAATATAAACAGCATTTGAAGAGGATTTCTACAATCAATATAAAAGACTCTATTCTGATTTATTCAGATGGCTCAAAAAATGAGAACCTGAAAAGATTAGGCACAGGCATTGCTTATACTGAAGATAATATCAATTTTATCTCAGATTTCTGAAATCTAGGCTGTGAATCTGAAGTCTTTGATGCTGAACTATTTGCAATAGTGAAAGCTTTCAAACTCATAGAAATAAAATCTTATAAAAGAGAAAATAGTTTGAAAGAGGTATGAATATTCTCTGATAGTCAAGCTGCTTTAAAAAGACTTAGAAATAGTCAGATTCATAATGATCAAATGAATCTTGAACTGATCTTATCGGATTGAGTGTCACAGATGAATATGTTGAAGACATATGAATCTTATTTATATCAAGATCTGCTTGTTATATTATCCGTACTCTATCTCATATATCTATTTCATACAAAAGATAGAGCTATTTATAGTAAAATATATGTGCGAGTCAAGAGAGCTAGCATAAGTGAGTTTTAGATGAGTGTTGTAGTAAGCTGATAATGATAAGAAATATTGTAGTAATATGATGTTGATGATGTTCAGTAGTGTATAACCTCTTTTTCCTGACACACCCCCTTCAGCGAATGTAACATGTAAATGAAAGTGTAAATGAAAGTGTAAATGAAGCTGCAACAAAAAGAGTGTAGATGAATGTGTAAATGAAGATGTAAATGAAAGTGTAAATGAAGCTGCAATAAAAAGAGTGTAGATGAATGTGTAAATGAAGCTGTAATAAAAAGAGTGTAGATGAATCTGTAGAGATTATATCAAGATAGATTATTTATTCTGCTTGCGCCTTGATGATATCTGATATATCAACTAGTTCTAGCATCTTGACGAATTCTGTATGTTTCTGGTGTGGCAGAGCCTTAGTGAGGCCATTCGCTGGCATCTGGGCTGTAGGCACTCAATCAACTGTAATATCACCGGATTGAACATGTTCTCGGAGCCAGCTTCCATATATATCAACATGGTGGAGCTTTGTGGTTATAGAGGGGTCTTCCTTTGTAAGAATGTCAACAGTTTGATAATTATCACATTGAATACAGATCTTGTGGCCAGGTTCAAATTGAATATATTGAAAGAACCTATCCCATCAGATAGACTTCTTACCAGCTCATGAGATAGCAACAAGCTCAGCTTCTGTGATAGATGTAGTTATAATTGTCTGTCTATTTGATTTCCAATCAATGGCCTCACTGAATAGTTTGAAGATATATTCTTGTGTAGAGTAGCGATCTGGATTATCTGTGAAAGAGGCATCACTGGCAGCTTCAATGATATCAGGTTTGAGATCAAGTTGTAGAGGTCTGCCAATGTTACCATCGTATTGAATAGCGAGATTCTTCATATTGCATAGATAAGATATCATTCTATCCACCTCTGATAAGTGATGTTCCGATGGATTCATCATGAATGTAGCTAGTTTACCCACTGCATATGTGATATCAGGGTGAGTCATCACTGCTGAGTAGATGCAGAAGCTGATACATTGTTGATAATGATGAATTTTTGCAGATATGACTGGCTTGTTAAAAGGCTCTAACAGAGCACCAGTTAGTGGGGTATATGCCTTGCGGGCGTGTGTGAGATGATATGTATCAACTATCTTATCAATATAGACATCCTGGCATAGCCAGAGCTTCAAGTTGGGGTGATCGCGTATTATTCGCATGTTGAGGAACCATTTCAAATCTCTCATCTGTCGGATCTTGTAGGCATTTTTAAGATCTTTGATTAGTTGATCTCTTTCTTTCAAATCTTCTTGTCGCGATAGAATGACGATATCATTTACATAGAAGAAGATGATTAATCAATCATTAGAGAAGAGACATTGATCCTCTGGCATTGAGGTGAAGCCTAGTGTTCTCAATGTTGAAGATAGTTCATTTAATCAGAGAGGGGATGATCTGTGTAATTCATATAGTGCTTATAGAAGTTTTAGCACATGATTTGTACACTTCAAATTTTGCACCTTCTTCAACTTTCATCATTCATCAGGTAGTTCCACATATACTAGCTCATCAATATCACTATTAATGAAAGCATTGATTTCATCTAGCTGTTCTGCATCTAGATCAAATGCTGCTGTTAAAGCTAATAAGATTCAGA
The DNA here is from genome assembly GCF_000003855.2 of Blastomyces gilchristii SLH14081. Taxonomy (NCBI): domain Eukaryota; kingdom Fungi; phylum Ascomycota; class Eurotiomycetes; order Onygenales; family Ajellomycetaceae; genus Blastomyces; species Blastomyces gilchristii. The sequence continues at coordinate 1,733,879 of NW_003101674.1, forward strand.
GATCTCTGGCAGCTAGAGTGTGAGCTTTTGTAGTGAGATCTGTGGTTGGTTGAAGATCTCCGCGTACACAGATGTGAGCTTTGTATTTCAAAAGAAAACCTTCATCATCGAATTTGTAGATGAATACTCATTGTAGAGAAATAACTGAGACATCTCTCTGTGATCTGCTAGTAATTTCATATGTATTCTGCAGAGATATACTATCTCATTCCCTCTTGACAGTGTTCTCAAATTCTTCATGATGTGGGTGTTTTTCAACATCTGCTCAGTGGTTCGGTGAATCTGGCAGTTGAGATCTATGAATCCTTGAAGGAATTGATGCTGTTGAGATAGATGTCTTGTTGATAACTGTGAAAACAGTATTAGGAAATAAATTTTGAGACTTGTTGAAGTCTGTGTGTGAATTTGAATGAGAGAATGTATCATTGATCATTTGATAAGAATTGTCTTTGACAATTGAAACTGTCACAAGATGGGCAGCTCTGCATTTTCAGGTTCTGCAGTCTTCAATGATATTAGCTTCATCAAAATCAGCACTGATATCATGAGCTCTAGGTGCAATGTTCCGTGTTCGATTATCTATCACAGCTGGATGAGTATTAATATCAACATCAGGACCTGTTGACTCTGGTGTTGGATCTGGTGTTGAATCTGATGTAGGAAGAATCAAAATGTTATTTTCCTCCCCTATTTTTTCAGAGCTTTGATCATTTTCTTCAGAGTGAAAGACATTAATATCTGCAGTGTCTATAATCTCTTTCAATTGATTGATAGAAGTCATTGATGGTTCTTGAACTTTCATATATAGAAGCTCCACCTTCTTAGATACTCAATCTCTTAGTTGTCTTTTGATATAGAGGTCTTCTGGGTTGAATTTTCTATTCTCATTAAACATCACATCTCTTGCTCTTATCACCTGTTCTAAGTGTGGAATTCAAATTTGATAGATGTTTGTAGAATCATATTCAACTAGATATTCAATATATGCTCAGAGATCTAGCTTCTGAGAGTGGTTCCTATTGAGGACTTCATTCAGTATCTTTTTATAGGTGCGACATCTGTAGATTTGAAGATGAGCACAGAAGTGAGATTTGATTTGAAGGAATTCTTTCAAAACTTGTAGAGATGACTTTCAATCTAGAATTCTAGTAGAGGTTCAATTCACTAGGTAGGTGGCAGTAAGTGTGATCTCAGGAAAAAGTGATTATGACAGAAGGGATTCTATCTGTAGAGTTCTTATCTTTGTTATTAATATTCCTCCTGCTTGCTCTGCTGCATCATTTTACTCATGAATATACTCTGAAGAATACTTCATCTCTAGGCCTTCATTATTCACTCAATTTGTGAAATCATCTGCTTTCTTGATTGCAGTATCATTGTCAATATGAATGATCTTTGTAGTAGAGTTGAATTGACATTTAATTCAATTGATAGCTTGCCTAAGAGCTTTTCAGATTTCTGATTTTCAGATAGCTGTTATAGCTATATGGAAATGTAGATAATCACACATGAAATGTATGAGATAACACTCACTATTATAGCACTGTGTAGAGCCATGTGTGATATCTGTGTGTAGGCATTCGAATGGTATTTGAGATCTAATATGAGAATGTCTAGATATTTGATTTTTTGCATTAGATAGATGGCAGGGTTTGCAAAGCTCAGTGATAAGCTCATTCACAGCATCTTCTAGATTGATGATTTGAATGCCAGTTGCATCATTTGCAAGCTTTAAAATGATGATTTTTGATGAATGTTCTAATCTCTTATACCATGTAGACTGAGTAGCTATAGAGATCTTAGATTTTTGAGAAGGTTTTGTGCATATTGACAGGTTGAAAGGATGATTTGATGAAGTGTGTTTTAACAGGTTAGAAGAAGGATTTGTAGAAGTTGAAGAATTTGAAGATATTGTTTTTTCAGATATAGTGATGTTAGATGTGTGTGATGTGATAGCTGCATTGGCTTTGATTGTGGATTTTTCTGATATAGTTGAGAAAACAGTTATATCACTATATTCTGTAACTAGCAATCTCTTAAATACTTCAATGTATGCAAAGATTGTATTATCTGCGCATTTTTGCAATCTGAAGTCTTTTTCATCATAATAGATGCCTTCTATATGAAAACACGGTTTCCATGTGATGATATTTGTATGGAAATTCGGGATGTAAGCTGTGTTGATGAGTTTCACATTGAACTGCTTTCCTGCTTTATTTATCATAATAGTTCTAACAGTTCTATAATCTTCAACTTTAGTGCTGGAATTGCCTGTATAGACTTCTGCATTCTCATTCACAGGTGTAAAGAATAGAAAACATGTTTGATTATTGTATATATGCTGTTCCGCGCCAGTATCAAAGATCCAGGAGTTTCAGAGATAGAAGTGTGAATTTGAAGAGTTCATTGATATTTTTCAGATCTGCTGATCAATAGATTGATAATCAATAGATTGATGATCTGATAGCTTCAGAACTATACCTTCTAGAACTGCTTCATTGGCATCTATCATATCTGTATTCATTGATGAATCTCTTGATAACACACGATCAACGCGTCTCTTCAATTCTTGATTTTTAAGAGCTTGATTGATCTGAGTTCTCTTCTCTTCATTTTTCTTTCATTCAGATGGCTTCCTTGATGAATTGAGATAGTAGCACTGGGCGTATCAGTGACAGGCTCTGCAGATGCAGTTTCTGAATGTTGCTGGTGATGATTGCTGAGATCTTTCATTAAGAGTAGTGAAGTTCATAGATTTATCTTCTTTAAGAATATTCATTTCCCTATATCATTTCTTGAAGTTCTTAACTAACTCTATCAAAGATATGACATCTTTATCACATTGAATATTCTTTGTTCATGCTTGTGTATATCCTGCATCAATAGCTAGATTTGCATTTAAGAAGTCTTTCTTCAAGTTGAACTGTTCAGCTATATCCACCTCTTTGATATCATCTTTGATGAGTGATCAGTCATTTAATCACTTTTCTATACCTCTGTTTTTCAGTGCTTTGCAGAGATCATGATATTGAGTTCTCACATCATCTTGATAATCTGTGATTGTGAGTGAGAGTCAATCTCTTAATAAATGAATAATCTCCTTCACATCATCATTCTCACTGTGTACATGTTATAGCTCTGTGACATTCACTGTTCTCTATATGACATCTTGTATCTTTGTCATACCTTCATTCAATTTCTCATATTTCATATATTTGATTTTCCACGCAGTGACCTTGATGTCATATGCTATCTTGGCCTCCGCGGTGACTTCATCTGGACTCTCAGGTTCCAGAGGTTCTTCTAGTTCAGAGAAGATATCAGATGTGTCAAGATTGATGAAGTCTGATATCTTCTTGTCCTTTGCATATCCTAGCATATGCTTGTATCAAAGTTTCCAATCTCCAGGAACACTAAGGTGTACAGTTGCACTAGACATTGTCTTGTCTGTCATATTGGTTATATTGAATGAATTGAGGAATCGGTTCAAGTATTTGTGGATATGATCAGAAATCAGGGTGTATAACAGTTGAGTATATCAGAACATATACAAGTGAGGATCTATTATCTCAGTTCGAATGATAGTTATCAGTTTGAATGAGGATTGGAATCAGTGTTTAGTATAACGGTCGAGTTGATCGAAGTGTATATGAATGAGGATTGGGATTGGTGTATCGCGCTTCTCTTCAGATGCTGCTTACCGGGCTCATAACTGTCGGATTGAGTGTCACAGATGAATATGTTGAAGACATATGAATCTTATTTATATCAAGATCTGCTTGTTATATTATCCGTACTCTATCTCATATATCTATTTCATACAAAAGATAGAGCTATTTATAGTAAAATATATGTGTGAGCCAAGAGAGCTAGCATAAGCGAGTTTTAGATGAGTGTTGTAGTAAGCTGATGATGATGAGAAATATTGTAGTAATATGATGTTGGTGGCGTTCAGTAGTGTATAACCTCTTTTTCCTGACAGATCTTAAACTCTGTTTTGAAAATTCAAAAGAGAAGAATATCAAAGCTGATAATTCATCTGCACTGGGTTCCTGCTCATATGAATATACATGACAATGAATTGGCTGATTCAGCTGCAAAAAAGAGTGCAGAATTAAGCAGATCTATTCAAAAAATTGTGTCCTGATCTTTTATAAAGAGAAAAATAAAAGAATCTTGTTTAGACAAGTGAAATGAAAGCTGGCAGAAACAAAAGAAGAGTATACATTATTCAAGATTTGAAACAAAACCCAAGTAGAAATCTTATTCAATTAAATGTAAAAAGAAAATATTCTCATCTATAATACAGCTGAAACTAGGACATGGCTATTTCAAATCTTATATACAAAGATTTGATGATAGATTTGACTCAATAGAATGCTCATTCTGCAATGCAAATGAGAATTCTGAGTATATTGTAATGCACTGTGCATTATACAATAATCTCAGAGCTAGATTGAAAGAGAAGTATGATCTAAATCAATTAAATATGAGATTCTTATTCTCAACTGAGACAGGAATTAAATACTTAATAGACTTTCTATCAGAAACTCAAGCAGCTACAAGAAAATGACTAAATTCAGAATTATCTGAATATGAAGAGGGGGAAATCAATCAGATATAGTCTGTTAAAACAGCTATATACTATCTTTTAATAATTTATTTTGTTACAGTCTCTCTTTACTTTATCTTTTTCTTTCAATTTCTTTCTATCTATCTGTTTAATGTGTCTATCTTTAAGACTGTGTTCTCTTTCTCTTTTCCTTTGTCATGATATTGTCAAATGATTTCAAAGTATCAGAAGATGTTAAAACACTGCAATTTGTAAACAGTTTTTATATTCTGAGCTGGAATTTTCTGATTTTGTATATTTGAAATTGATGAATGTATAATAGTTAACTTTACAGATATAGGAAAAACCCTGAGAACTAAAAGTTCTCAGGTAGATATCATAGTCTCTGACTGCATACATCTATAATTGAAGAATAATAATAATAATAATAACTACACCTACTCTAGTCACGTGCCACCTCAACCTATCATATGAGAAGAACGTAGGGTTAATTTATTGACCGTTACGGCCGTTGCGGTTAGCAATCTCACTAGATCACGTGACCCACCACTATATTATGTTCTTGTAGATAGATCTATCAATACAACCTTAAACTATTCTACAGATTATAGTCTGAATATCATGTTTTTCTTTTTAAAACATTACATCAACATTTTTAACATGAATAGTTTATCTTTTTTGAAAAGACTCTCACTCTTTATTAAAGATATTTTATTTTTCCTGAATCTGCTAGTCAGCAGATTTATATACTTTATATTTTTAAGAAAGCATGTTCTTTATTGTGAAGAATATCACTTTTTTTTTTATATATCTAGAAGAAGCAGAGTCATCTTGATATGAGTAATACATCTGTTACTTCAGAGTTCAGCTCAAGGCTCAGAACTACACACTTCACTAGACAACTCATTGATAGAATGATCACTTATTATGAGAAGGCTTCTGACTTACAAGATAAGACTGAGGTCAGTTTTCACCAGAGTATGAAATTTAATGATGAGATAATGAAGAAACTTCAGAACAAAGAAAAGCAGAGTCAACATTCATCTGCAGAATCTGTTCATTTCAACTCATTGAATTCTTCACTGTTTCTCACTCTCAGAATGCTGACTTTTAATAATGATTCAACTCAATCTATCTATTACATCACAGACAATCTTATGAATCTTATACAGATAATGCTATGAAATCAAATGACTGCAGCTGAAATCACTCAATATCTCACTACATCTGTCTCTGCACAAAGAGACACTACAAGAGATGAGTTACAGAAATATCAGAAGAAAGTTAAATATACACTAGACATCAAATCAGTGACCACATTTGATGACTCTAATTATGAAGTCTGATATGTTGATATATTAAATGATGTAGAAGTTATTGATGAAACTGACATTCTATTGAGAACTTAATAAGAATTCTCTTTTACATATTATATTAACTCTGAGAAGTGAAGAATTCATTCTAAGTCTCTATATAGGCATATGCTATTGAGTCTTATTGAAAATATTTGAATAACTATTAAAATCTTGAAAGCTGACAATACTGTGACTCTGTGAAACAAGATCAATGTTGAATATATAATATCACTGACTGAAGAATGAGTTAATATCTTCAAGAAATTGATAAAATTATAAGTCAAGAAGAATGATTATCTTACTTTTCAGAGATATTTTCACTATCTTATTACCTGTCACAAGGAGCTCTGTCAGAGCACTGAGAATGTATATCATGATCTTTTCCTCAACAATCTACAAGATTATCAAAGACTGTTTGTCAAGATATGTTTGAATGAGTTTTTCTTCACTAGCTAGAGACTCATTATCAACATTGATATTAATGATTTGATAAAGCAACTGATCAATTGTACATTCAAGAAGATCATCACTGAGTAGAAAAAGCAGCCTCAGGCTGATTCTATGACTGTGAGAAAGAATAAGAACAAAGATAAGAACAAAGATGAGAATAAAAGCACATCTGTATAAAAGTGTACTCACTGCAGAAGACATGAATATACTGTTGACAGGTGTTTTATCTTACACTCTGATAAAAAGAAAAAGAAGAATGATAAGAAGAAAGAGAAGAAGAATAACTTGATGAGTTCTCAATCAGCAGCAAATGCAGCAATTACAAAGATTGAGTTCTATTTCTCTTTCACAGTCACTGAAAAACCATCCTCTAGATCTTGATATTTGAACACATGTGTGAGCCTGAATATGACAGATGAGCTTCATTCTTTCTCAAACATCAAACCTTTTAGTGATAACATCTCTGTTGATTTCACAACTGAGGGAACTGAGTTTGTCAAGAAGATTGAGACTGTTATCTTAGAGATTGAGAGTGATGATGTTCACTTGCAGAATGTTCACTATATCTCTAATATTACAGTTAACCTGCTCTCATTTATAAAGCTTGAAGATCAGGGATTCTGATTTACATTGTCTTTCACTATTCCCTCATTTTTCATTTGCAGAGCTCTGAACAGTGTTATTTTTCATACAGTTTGAACTGCTCAGAACAATATATATAAGATCAATGAATGAGAGTTCAATGAGAATCTCAATCATCTGAACAAGGCAGTTAAGTATATTGCAATGTCACATGAGTATGATTTTGACTGAAAAGTTGCTCTTTCTGTGACTGCTGTCACTACTGTTAATAACATTGATTCTACAGTTCTGAATACAGGTCTCAAGATTACAGGAATATCAAAGACTCTTTTGAACTGGCACTGTGATCTCAGTCACATTCACACTGATGCTATAATTGCTATGACCAAGAATCTCTATACTGGAGTCACAATTAAAGATTCTAAGACTAAGTTCTTTTGCAAGAAATGTGTCAAGACAGATATAATGTGAGATTATTTGAAAACACTGATATCTAGATCTATTTGACTCATTGAGAAGGTTCATATTAACCTTGCAGATGACAGATGTACATTGAAAGACCTCTCTGACCATCTCTTAGAGTCTCATCAGAGAATCAAATACTGAATGCTTATCATCTGTGATGCAACTCACTACTGTTGAGTATATTTTTTAAAGTTCAAGAATGAGGCTGTTCAATACTTTGAGTTGTGGCTCAGATTCATGAATAATCTCAGGTATACAGTTCCTGCTTTTCTACAGACTGATATTGATGATGTTTTTCAATTCACATGTATACACACAGTTATGAATTCATATGATATCAAATGAGAATCAACAGCATCATATTCATCACATCAGAATGGCATTTCCAAACATGAAATCTGCACTATCATAGAATGAGTTAGAACTGCTTTTTTGAAAGATAATCTTTCTAAGAGATTCTGAGCAGATGTTCTAGAGACAGTGATTGTAATAATTAATAATACTCTCACATCTACAGTTCTTTACAACTCAAAATTTTGATTCTCTACTGTAGAGACTTCTGTGATCCCAAGTTCATATAAGATTTCTTGATATGCACTTATGAATACCGTGCTGAATGTGAGGCATTTTTGCTGATTGAGTGTAGAGGTTTTTATTCACTTGCATGAATCTCAGAAGCCCGCGGATAAGCTCTCTTCATGTGCCAATTTCTATCATATCATTGAATTCAGTGATACTTTGATATATTGCCTATGACATTCTGAGTCTGACAAGATTATTGTCAGTAGTGATGTGAGGTTTCTGATCACTGAAAAACTGATTGTTATATCTATGAAACTTATTAATTATGTTATTGAACTGAAACCTGACATTCATCTGATTGATAATGAAGATGCTTCTGATATTGATGATCTGAATTTCACATGATTGTGACCTGCGAAATCACTGACTACTTACACTTCAAGCCTTATTACAGGTAACCTCCCGAAGTTCTACAAGAATGCCACATCTCAGTCAGAGAGGGTAGGAGATTATTGAAAGAAGTTCATGCAATGTGAGATTACTGACCTGAAGAGATGCAATACATGAAGTTTAATCTCTAGATCTGATGTTCTGAGGGGTGAACTGATTGCTCCAGGCTGTTGAGTGTTTCTTGAGAAAGATAGGCCTGCAGATCTGAATGCTGATTCTGATGATATTCTTAGAAAATTGTATTAAGTGATTTGTGATAACTGACTTAAGAAGAATTCTAGAGAAGAGATCTATGCTTCTGTTATCACTGATACTGTCAATCATATTCTTTTTATAATAGCAGCACTACGCGGTTGAACACTCTGTTAAGTAGATATAGTGATGACATATCTGCATGAGCGCCTCACTAAGAAGGTCTATATAAGACAATTTATCAGATTTGAGACAGATTCACTGAAAACACTTATCTGCACAGTTGAGAATAGTTTATACAGCCTGAACTCTGCAGTGAAGAGCTGATATAATTACTTAACAGCTCTGTTAAGTGATCTTGAATTTACAGTCAGTATCTATGATTCAGTACTCTGATATCATACATTCAGATATCACCTCTATATGACAATCTATGTTGATGATCTTAACATTATGTTCAAAGTTTCTGAGAATGCTGATTAGCTAGTGAGTATACTTAGTAAGAAATTGAAAGTCAAGAATCTACATCAGTCAATCAAGTATTTGAGTATGAAAGTCAATTGTTCAGACAAAGAAATTGATTTGATATATTATCAATATATCAAATATCTTGTTGAAGATTTCTGTCTTGATAATGCAGCTGTTGTCAGAATATCAATGAAGAATGAATTCTGCATTGATGATTTCTCTATATCTGAGAAAGAGGCTGATTTCACAATTCAGTGATATCAACATGATGTGAATTGCTTACAATATCTTGCAGTTAAAACATGTCCTGATATCACTTGCACTGTCTCACTACTCACTCAATGAAATGTTGATTCAACATCTCAATGTTGGAAGACTCTATTACATGTTATACATTATTTGAAAGAAATCATGAATCTGAGCATTTTCTACAGATACGGTCTGTATGAGAAGTTCATTTCTACTGATCTTTTCATTTCTACTGATCTTTTCATTTCTACTGATCTTTCTGTTCCTTCTGATTTCTCTGATGATTACTACCTACTCTTCAGCTACTCGGATTCTGATTGAGCCGGTCTCTTGAATGATGATAGAAAATCAACATTCAGCTACATTTTTAAGCTTGCAGATAGTCTGATTTCATGGCATTCAGTGAAGTAATCTTGTATATCTCTAAGTTTCAATGAGACTGAATATGTGGCTTTTAGTGAGGCAGTCTGCGAAGCAACATGAATCTGAAATCTCATGATTGAGCTTGGCTTCATCACTACATCTCTGATACAGATTCTCACTGATAATAAGAATGCCACAGATCTCACAAAGGTGGCAGTCATTACAGTCTGAAGCAAGCACATTGACACATATTTTCATTTTTCACATTAACAGTTGAATCAGAGGATCATTGATTTAGAATATATTCTCACTGCTCAGATGACAGTGAATGAACTCATTAAATCTCTAAATACTGTGACATTTACATGATTCATGATTTTGCTAGGTCTTACAGATGTAAAAGTTGAGAATGTTTAATTTTACATTTGTATTTGATTTTGACAGACTATCTTGATGATTTGAGTGTTTTTGTATGTGATTCTTGTTATCTTGAGAGAGAATGTTGGCCGTTACAGCTGTTGCAGTTAGTGATCTCACTAGATCACGTGACCCATCACTATATTATGTTCTTGTAGATAGATCTATTAATACAACCTTAAACTATTCTACATAATTTACGGTGATTACACCGTGAATTCTGTTGGTGATTAGTACATCTACTCTAGTCACGTGGCACCTCAATCTATTCATTTAGCGTAAGTCGCGTAGTTAGATTATAACACAATATAATAACATTATTCTTTAAGAGATTATAAAGCTCTTTACAAGTAATGAATAACTGTAATAACATACTAACTATGTCTTCACATATTGTTACATATGCCTAGATGTTTTTTATTGATTAATTAAACCCATGGTTAATCTAAGATCTGAGGGAATGCCTGACTTAACAAAAGAATACATATCTTCAAGACAAAGAAATGAGAAAATGTCAGAGTAGCAAATGCAAGATCACAGATCACTGTTAATATCAATAATGAATCAGAAGACAGCTCTCAGAGTATTTGAGCTGAATGAAACTATCACAGAGAAATAGTCTGATAAGTTTAATATATATAAAGACTCAGTTGAAGGTATCAGTGAGATGTCAGACAATGTGAGAGACTTAAATGACTGAAATAACAATAGCTCAGTGAGTGAGAAGACTCATATGAGACTAGAAATTGCAAGACTTCAGTATGAGATTGAGTGAATAAAGACTAGTAGAGATGACTCTGCAGATGATAAGATAAGAGCAGATCTGATAGAATATCTTTAATAGAAAGAGAAGATATCTGTTATAATAAAAGTTCTTGAAGAATTCAGAAGTCAAGTAAGACTTATCAAAAGACTGATAGTTCTTACTGAATTTATTAACTACTCAATATAGAGAGAGGAAATTCTTTTATCTGCAGAGCAGTCTGAAACTGATAATATTCTTGAAGATAATAATCTTGATGAGAATATCACTATAAATATACAACATTTCTGAAAAGAACACAATCTTTGATTATATAATTATATATAATCTGTAATTGCTCTGCAGATCAAGACTCATTTCACTATACTTAAGAAGTTCAAATTATCAGCTTATACTCTATAAACTATTATAGAGAATAACTTTTCTGAGAGATCTGCTATATACAGAACTCATTTATTTGAAGAGCTTATTAAAATAATCTTTAAAAGCAAAGAATCTGACAGAGCTTTCATTGAATAATTAATTATTATCAGAACTGATTATATCTGTCTGAGATATAAGATTGAAGATGTTGTGTTTTTTAATAGATTACTTACAGAAGTCAACAGAGGTTGAGCCTTATTTATAAGAAATTAAATGAATCAAATTGACAAAGATAATACTCAACTCTTAGAGAATGATTTTATAAGTCTGTGTTATAATATTCTTTTACAGCTCTCTGCTGTGAATGAAGCAAATACTGATATATCTAGAAATTCTATCAATAACACGCAAGATAAGGATAAGAAAGGCAAGGACAAAGACAATGATAAGAACAAGAATACTAAATTCAAACCTGAACATAGAGATAATGATGCAAGAATCTGCTATCATTGTTAAAAGATTGATCATATTCAGACTGACTGTTGAAAGAAATACTCTGAGAAACATTCTTCAAACTTCAATATAAATAGAAACAAGAATAAAGACAAGAATGCAGAGAATACAGATGCTGCTTCTATTTACAATGTTATAAAGCAAGTATTTTACATCAAGAAAAAGGCCTATATAAGTAGTCAGACAGAAAAAGATATCTGAATTCTAGACTCTGAATTAAGTGCTCATGTCACATCTCACAGAGATCTTATCATGACAAAATCTCAGAAGATGAAAGTGATGTTGAAAATGACAGATGAAATGATGATCTCTGCTGCAGCTATAGAAGATATAAAGATTTCAGTGAAAGAGATGAATATACTGTTAAATAATATCTACTATATTTCAAAGTTAGAAGTGAATCTCATGAGTATGAATAAGCTTGTATATCAGAGTTATATCTATAAGCAGTTGATATATGAGAATAATTATACTATATTGATTATATCTTCTGACTGCATGTTCTCATTTATAGCAAGATTAAATGAGAATGATATCTATAAGATGAAAAGACTGATTATATACAGAGACTTGATCTGATTTACTATACTTAATAGTGATTTTGAATCTGTAAATATATTACAGATAAAAGATGATATAATATTGACACTATCTGAAAGAAATGATATAAAGGTTATAGAATGTACAATAATACAATGATATTAAAAGCTAGAATATCTGAATTCTGTGAATATTGCAAAAATGACAGCAGATTCATGACTAGAAATGAGAATAAAGAGTGACAGAGCTTTGTCATTCTATAAGACCTGTGTACAGATAAAAATAACATATTCAATCTTTGCATCTATAATATGAGCTGTTAAGTCAGTAATAAGATTCTTCATTGATCTGGCAGAGAGTGAAAAAACACTTTTTGATGAGAATGACACTCTCATTAGAAAGAGTGTAAGCTACTGATTAAGTATAACAGATGATACAATCTGTTATAGATGAGTAATTCTTATGATGAGAAAGAGAGAATCTACTGCAAGATTAATAAATTTCATCACAGATATTGAGATAACTATATAATATTAAGTTAAAACTCTACACTGAGATGATCAAGAAGAGTTCAAAAGTCAAGAACTTAAGATCTACTGTCAGAGTAAAGAAATAGCATATGAAATGACTATATCTAATACACTACAATTGAATGACTCAGTAGAACATGTGAATTGAATAGTTGTAGAAAAGATGCAAAGTCTACTATTTAATAGTGAATTAGAAAGAGAACTTTGAAATGAGATAATACAAGTCACAGTCATGATGATTAACACATTCTCAACATTAATAAAGATATTTGAATATAAGAAAGAAACATCACTTACATCTTTTAAAGTATGAACTGAGATGCAATCTTCTATTCATTGAATATGAAGATGAGGATGCAAGGTCTACAAGAAGGATTCGAAAGTATTGAATAAGCTTATGAATAGAACTGACAGCAAGAAATAGCAGCTGATTGAATACTAAGAATTACATCAATATTGTGTGTGAAATTCTGTTGTATGTTATCTTGAGATTGCATGAGATATCATATTTGATGAAGCTCTTGACATGAGTGCAAATACATCTGTAAATATAGTGAGAGAATTCAATGAATTATCTAATGAATTGAACATTCTGAATATCAGAGAGAGATAACAGCACTGCTTACTATAACACCTAGTAAAGAAAAAGTCAGATATTTTAAAGATAATTGTTAATAAAAACTTAGAGAGTGTAATTAATTCAATCTATCTTCTAGATAATGAGACATAGCTTATTATGAATAAAGAGTCTTAAGACTCTGTTAATAAGAATAATTCTATTCTAAGTATTCTGACAGACTGATCAACTACACTGACAGAAGTCAAGAGAAGCTCAGACTGAAACTATTAACATGAGACAATGAAAAAGAAGATTAAGATATTTGAATAGAAGAAGATATATATTATTGTTAAGAAGACTCTGAAAATGAATATTCTTACAGATAAATGAATATATGATCAGAAATTCAACAATAAGAGAGAAATCATTCATTTTAGAGCTTACTGAGTGATTAGAGAGTTCTTGCAATAGCAGAGTATTCATTATATGAGATTATATACTGCAGTGATATCAGGGTCTACATTGCACAGTTCATTCACTATATTAATTATCAAAGAATGAAAGATCAAATCAATTGACTATGTATCTGTGTTTTTGAATGATATACTATCACAGAATGAGATGATCTATATACAACTATTCACAGATGTTAAGCATGACAGAAAGAGCTTAATGAAACTACTTTGTCAGAGTCTATATGAAATGAAGTAAGTTATGAGAATATGGTATTTTCTAGTAATAAAACACCTTATCACATTGAGATTCAAGATATCATCTTATGATGATGAATTTCTATATCACTCTATTTATAAGATTTATCTGACATTGCATGTCAATGATTGTCAGATGACAGAATCTCAAGAACAGCAATTAGACTAAGTATTGAAGAAGATTATAAAGAGATTTGAGACAAAGAATGTTGAAGAGATCAAGTTATATCTTGAGATGAAGATTAAATACCAGAGAAATGATGATCTAGTGATTACACAGAGCTGTTATATTGAGAAGATTCTTAAAGATTTAAGCATGAATAAGATAAATCCAGCTGGCATTCTGATGACAGCTAGTATATGACTGAAATTCTCACCTGATGAGAAGAGAGAATTGAATGATGACTTTACAGCTATAAGATATTATCAAGAATTGAGATCATTGCAATATTTAATCTCAAGCAGTCAGTCAGATCTGATGTTCACAGTCAACTATCTCTTGCATTTTAACTCACATCTGCACAAGGCATGTTGAGCAGCATTGAAGCATGTTCTATGTTATGTCAAGAAGATGAAAAACCATGGCATATTGTATAAGAAGAAGATAGAAGATGGCCTGAGTTCTGTGATATACTGCAATTCAGACTGAGTGAGGGTGAATTCTTAATACAAATCAACTACTGACTATATTATATTGATTAACAGATCATCAATCTCATGATAATTGCAGAGACAGACATCTATTGCTAAATTAATCACAGAAGCCAAATATATTACAGCTAGTAAAACAGCTTGTGAGATAATCTGATTGAATGATATATTATATGATACTGAGTTGATAAATAATGAAAAAGTGAAAATATACTCATATCTATGAGTTGATAATAAGAGAGCAATTGATCTAGCAAAGGAGAAATTCTTAATATGAAGATTGTGTCACATTGAGATTAGATATCATATTCTCTGTGATTTGATTGAAAAAGAGAAAATTATGATAAAACATGTTAATTCTACAGTGAATATAGCTGATGAGCTCATCAAGTCACTGATAAAGCCTGCATTTGAAGAATTTGTCAAGAGAATTGACATTCAGAAAATTAAGAAGAAGGAATGATTGAATGATAATGATGATAGAGCAGATCAATGAATTTTGCATGTATTTCTTGATTTTTACAGTTATTGCTGTACAGATGTCTTTTCTAATGAGGAAATCAGAGTCTGATTCATGTAATTAATTATTATTGCATTTTTGAAAGATTTGAGAATGAGAAAGACCCTGGGTGACAGCTTATTATAGGCCACAGTGTAGCAAGAGAGAGTGTTGATAATTACTACATCTACTCTAGTCACGTGCCACTTCAACCTATTCATTTAGTGTAACTCGCGTAGTTAGATTACAATATAACACAATAACATTATTCTTCAAGAGATTTATTATTTCACCCGTGTCACATGTTACTGATTGTAACACATGTTTCATCATTATATTCAGTGACACATTGCTGAATATTAAATGTCAAGATAATATTAAGACAGTGCAGAACTTTCTAACATTATTATAACACTACTTAATAACTGTGTAATTAACAGATACTATTATCAGAATACTACTAAGATACTATAAGACACTGTATACTGTTCTGTCAGTGAAATCAGTACTATTAAGCTAGTTAGTTATCTATTACTCAGTATAATAGCTGCTATTCATTAACTATCTATTCTATCTAAAGAAATAAGATATTTTAATTATAATATAAATATCTTATTATCTGAGACTTATATACTAAGTAATTATCATTTTCATCACTATTCTGTATCAGAATGTTATATAATACTATCTTTCAAATTACTAACAGTCTGATAATAGTGTAATTATCAGAATTCTCTTATAAAATTAGCAGATTCAGTAGATAATCATGTATAACATAATGTAGAGAAATAAGTATAAAGAAAATTCACTTAACTTCTCTTATTTCATGAATAAATATGATTATAATTCAGTCAAGCTCTGTCTTTTAATATTGAATAATATTCTTCTTTATAAGAGAGATTCAGTGAACATGATCTCTGATTTATAAGTTAGTAATAAGTCAATAACTGATTGATTAATAGATATATCAAACTGAGAATATTAACTTATTATAGAAAAGAATTGAATAATAATCTAGTTTTAAAACTGAAAACTTATTTCAATCAGTATTGTAGGATTCTCACAGCTTATTAAGAAAGAGATAAAGAAGTTTAAGTTTTAAAAGATTTATAAATTGTATATTAACTTTCTCTGATATCTTGTTTAATAATAGATAACTAAAAATCTTCAGAGTAATATAATCTTTTATTAACTTTAACTTAATAGAGTAGTTCAGTGAATCATTATTATTATCTAATTCTTTATTCATTCTCAGAAGATTATTGAACAGTGCTGAATAAACTGTATATAGCTGTTGAATCTTCTATATCAGATATAAGTCAGATCTGCCAAAAGAATCTCTTACTACTAGTTATAAGATATGATGAAAGCTCTTTTATAAGAGCAGTGTCTTCTTTATATTCTGATAATTTATTCACTACACTAGATTCTTATAGTCTTAATACTTATTCTTCTCTGTCAGAATATTACAGTTGTTAGATATAGTGTATTCTTTAATCAGCTTAATATAGTATAAATTAATATACATATTCAGTTAACTCTTTATATATTATATAAGCTTTGCTTTTTTAATATAACCATTGATATGTGTAGTAACTGTGCTCATTGTTAAAATAGAGAATGACTGATAACTAATAACTGAATCAGCTTAGAATAATTTAAATGTTGCTGTTACTCTTACTACAGCTTTAATAAGAAATTATAGCTATCAGCAGATTATAAGTATGATTTGATAAGTCACTTCAGAATCATTTTCTCTCAGAGATTGAGATATTAATAGACTATTACTTCTTATAATGACTGTATATATCTGAATAATAAGATTAATAGATGATTGATTTAATGCTGAAAATACTGTAGAAATAATCTACTTAATTATCAGACTGAGTTATTTCTCTCTGAGCTCACACTGCAAGATAAAAGATATAATGATTGAAGCTCAAGTATGTTCTTGAAGCTGATACTTCTTGAGATAAGTGATCAGTGACTGCAGATAATTTTAATTATGAGAAAAAGAGAATATCTACAATATTCAGAAGTATTCTAGCTGACTATACAGTGATAAAACAGTACTGATCAGTAATGAGTGTGAAATCTCTGATATATCAGTGAACTCACTATAACATGAATCAGAAGAAAAAAAGAAGATTAAATTCAAACTTAAGTATATTTAAAAAAGAGACACTGTCTGTGCTGTTATACTCTGCTCTTGATATATTTACTCTCTATATGTGAAATTCAGTAGGTTATTCAGTTTAGACTGAAGATATTATATATGATGATGAAATTAACTGTTATTGTGTAGATCATAGTTCAGATTCAGCTGATTTTTATCATTAATAAAGTAGTTTCAGTATAATCTTCTTACAGTTGATTCTTTGATCTCTGTATTACTATTTTACTGTGACATATCTTCAAGAAATGTAATACAAGATGTAATAACTCTCATCTTTTCTTTACTAATATTCATCATAACTCTCTCATAATTTAATATAGATAAGTCATATAATAATGCAGTGACAGTGTCAGAAAAATTGATATTATAAGAATCAAAGATTAGAATAAAAATATTATTTTACTTCAAGCACTCAACAGCACTTAGTGCAGAAATTATATAAAAACTTATCAAGCTTTAGTACATGTTCTGATATAAATTAAATTCATCAATAAATAATTGATATAACAGAGAAATAACTTGTATATCAGAGTAAAATATACTTTTTAAAAGAGGTTGATCATGTACTGCAATTTTCAACTCAGTCTGAATTAGTGAAGATTTGTAATATAATCATATCTCAACAACTTCAGTTTTGATTCTCATGACTTAGTGAAGAAAATACTGATCTTGACTCTTATATACTGACAGATCAGAACTCAATTCAAATACTGTATTCATATGAATATCAAGTTAATCAAGAACTTGAGTAATTGAGATATATTTCATCTCATTCTTTATTGTAATTATTTTGAAGAGACTAAATAATGAATTTAAGAACAGTAATCTTTGTACAGTCTGTGAAGTATAGTGAATAGCTTCTTAAACTTTCAGAACTATTATATAAGATCTCATGTCTGAATGTCAGTGATTATATTCAATAAAATACACTCTCTCAATATGAGATATATCATTTAACTCTGATTTGCAAAAGCATTCAAGATTCTCACACTGATACTGAATAAAATTGAAAGAAAAAATAGGTTTATTTAATGAATATTGTATGAAGTTATCAGAATAATATTTAACTAAGCTTTCTCAACTGTGAGATTATCATAACTCTGAGATTGTTGACAATTTCTGTCATTTCTATATGCATTTATCACTGAGAAGTTGGGAATTTGAGAAGAGCAGATATCAAGAGAATCAGATTTTGAAAGTAGAGTAATCTCATGAAGAATTCAGTGAGATTTTTCTGAGCAGAACTCAGAGTTAGTATTTACATTGATAACACTATTGAAATTGAGGTTTTCTTAACTGATAAAATCAGAAATTATGCTCTGCATTGCTTTTTCAGAGTTGATAGATCTTCAGAGAGCAGACTTATCAGTGATATATTCTTCAATAAATGCAGAATTTATAGTAGTGATTTGTAGTTTTTTCAGGAAATATCTGACTCTTCAGCTCAGAGTTCTATTATCAGAATAAATGAATTCATTTCAAAGTTACTGCATTTGTGAGATATATCAATTGCTGAATCAGAATCAATAAATTAATCAGTAATAGTAACAGCAATTGTATCAGCAGCTGGCATTTCAATATTATCAGTAACTGACTCATCAGAATTCTCTTGATCATTATTTTTAGAAATATTCTCCTCAGCAGCTGCTTTCAAAAGTCACTCAATATACTCAATATTATCAGCAGCATTCTCATTATATGACTCTGTCTTTAGAGAATGTTAGTTTTTATAATAATAGAGACATCAAAAGTGATAAACTTACTGAGAATAGCAATGCTTCTTCACTCAGAGTATCATTATCTAAATCACTGTCAGTAAAATCTTTATTTGCAGTTTCTGAGAAAGAAGAGCTCTGATGTTGAAATTTCAATTAATCATCTCTGAATTCTTGTCTAGAGACAGATAGCAGATAGTGTTTTGAATTTCAATTAAATAGACATGATATTTTGCTTTCTGATATGATTTATACAAAAAAGTTGCATAGTTGAAAAGATATGAATGAAGTGAATGAGCAGTCTTGATAAAATAAAGAGATAAGGTTGAATTACTGAAAAGAGATATATCAATAAGAGCTGCAATCAGTGATAAATATCATCTTAATATTAATAATCATACTTTCTTTGTTATATTCCTGCATGTAGCTGATTATTTTATCAGAATACTATCAAAATTCTATCAAAATTCTGAAAATAAGCATGATTATAGATCTTAGTTTAATAGATCTCTCTGAACTCTTTCATCTGATAGATTTACTGAGACAAATCACTGATTTCAAAAGAAATCATATATTGATATATCTGTATTATAGAATGAACATAATAACATCAATGAAGAATATCAGACAGATAAGAAATCAAATTCATCTCTGACATTCAGTGATCTGTCAAAGAGATATTACTGAATTCAGTACTCAGATGCAGAAGTGTATAAGAAGGAAATTTAGCTGACAGAACAAAAGCTCTATATTGAAATCAGATGAATGTATTTTCTTACATTGTCAAAGAACAATCTGGACAAGACAGTCACAGAGATGACAAAAATAAAGGATAAAATCTCATACACATTCTCATCAAGCTGAATTACAATGCTTGATACAATAAAGACATGGAAGTTAAGAACATTGAAAGAAATGAAGACAAGTATTTTCAGTATTTCAGATCTTAGCAAAAATCTCAACTTTTCAGTGAGATATATCAAGTCTCTGATGAAATATCTTGATCTTTCAGTGAGATATCTTAAATCTCTGCTGAGATATAACAAACTTTCAGTGAGATATAACAAACTCTCAATGAGATATCTTAAATCTCTGCTGAAATATATCAACTTTTCAGCAGAGAATCTTAGATAAATCTAAACTTTTCAGTGAGATATTAAAACTTATCTGATCAACTTAACTAATCATTTATTAATATAGAATCATATTCAACAGAAGAAGATAAAAAGCAGAGAAAGTTCAGTGATAATCAGATTATATAACTGCTATGAAGAGTTGACAATCTTTGACTATTTTTATGATTCATTTACTGCTGAAAAGTTCTTCTTAGTTTTTTAGTAAGTGCAGAGAATCATTGACTTTGATCAATTCTCTGAGTGAGGATAATGATATATGAAATATAAGTTAACATCAGTTTGAAAAACATCAGACTGAGAAACAAGAAACTGATTTTAAAAAATAGAGATATATACAAATCTGATAACTTAAGTCAAAATATTTGATAATGCTGATACAAATGAAAATTCCACTGAAGCTATACTGCAATGACAAGATATTCTGACATTTTGAGATCTTATAAGTGATGTTTCTGAATATCAATAAATTGTCAGAGATGATTTTACAGAGACAATTCAGAATACTCTGACAGTTAAAAAAAGACATATGATGAAAGATGTGCAGAAGAAGATGTGAAAAAAGATAAAATTTTCAGATGCACTTTCAGCAAAAGATAGATCTACAATGTAGAGTATTCAGCAACACAGAGAGTTCTGACATAACTTATTTCTATTTCAATATATTTAGTTTTCTATGAGTTTTATATATAAATTAGTTAATATATACTTTAATATATATAATTAAAATATACCTGTCTTGATATTCACTGATGAAAATTATCATATTCTCTAAAATTTGTATGATTATAACTGCAGCAGAATCACTGATTTCACTGCATCAGAAAATCTTCTTATTTATCTGAAATTCTGTAGATATAATTCTGACAGTATGTTAAACACTTGTTTCTGATTAATAGAAATGATTTTATATTCAAAATAGCTGTAGTTCATTCAATGATAGTTCACACAGAAAGTATTTATTCTGAAAATAAGATATGAATAAAATCTGTCAGATACACTGATTGATTGTGTTCAGAAGTCTTCTAGAATATGAAAGCATTCATTGCATAACAACATAAAAGAATCAATAACATATATAAAGAGAATGTCAACTTGTCATTCTTCTTTTCTTTTCTTTCTTCTTTCTTCTTGTAATCATATCATAATGCAAACATTGATTTACTAGCTCACTCAGCTCACTCAGTCTTTTCTCATCTTCAGCAAGGTTAGTATCCTGCCAGTTGTAATAGAAAGCTTTAAGAATCAAAAGTTCTAATATAAGATACAGTGTGTGCACAGTACAGTAAGAATATCAGTGAATCATCATGTCAGCATCAACAACAGCATCAACAACAGTATCAACAACAGCAATAACAACAACAACAGCAGTATAAATGATCAGCAATACTCTCAAGTGTACATGTGCAGTGGCTGCAAAAGCACAAGAGAAAGAGACAGCAATTAGGCTGAAAACTTTCAATCAGTCAGATATGTCAACAATGTATCAATATTGCATCTTATATATCTTTCTTCATTATAGTAATACTGTTTGAGACAAAGTTGAAGAAAGTATGAAGTCATGTTCAAACTGCAATTATGAAAAGAAAGATTGTGTGATATACTCTGATGAATTCAAAGATGAAATTGAAAACCTAGTCTGAACTCATGAGTTTTATCTTACTGTCTCAACAGTCATGAAGAAATCAGTCAAGTCAGTCATACTGAAGACAGTGAAGAATTTATTCAAGTAAATCAAGAAAGTAAAAACACATCAGCAGAAAGTAGAAAACTAAAAAATGAAGAGTATAGCTATTGTGTTGAAAGTCTCAGATACATCTATCAGTCTCACTGAAAAAGTCAAACTTGAAATTAAGAAGATCAAGTTGAATATTGAAAGAATCAAATTGAAGATTAAAAAGAAGAAAATCATTATAAAGAAGAAGAAAATTGTCATTGAAAAGACAAAATTAAATATTGAAAATATGAAGCTTGCTATTCAGTGAAAGATCTTGAGATCAGTTAATAATTATTATAAGAATTAAAAAGCAGTAATGAAGAATCTCATAAACTTAATCAACAGTATCAGAGAGAAAGTGCAGTACATTTTCATTGAAATGTATGAAATAATAAACTGATTTAAAATAATTGTCAAACTTCTCAGTAATACAGTCAATAAGAGCAGCAGTGATAAGAAATTTATTAATAGTGATAATTCTCTTTCTCTCTCTACAACTCTCACTAATCTCTTTATCACTGCTATCAATTCTTTTCTTCTCTTCTTCTCTAATCTTCTGACTCTGATAAGTGTTCTGAGTTCTCAGACTTATAAAATAATCACTGAAACAGTAAGTTAGAGTTAATAAAATGATTCTCAGATTTATTCAGAGATTAATAATTATAGAGACTTTCAAATACTCAGTATCTGATCACTTTAAAATCTCAACTTTCAAATGTCAGATAACTGATAACAGTGTCTCTCAGATTATGACTAATTTGTAAATCTCAATTCATAAGTTCAGTGATGTGATTAATGAGAGTAATATAACTAGAAATAAAGACTATGAAAGAAACTTAATTCAGTTAATTCAGAAGAATTTAGATAGAAGTGTCTGTGATTTTCAATAGAGAATGATACTAATGAATAAGACAGTTTTTAGAATTAGTGATTATATAGATTGAATTCAGCAACATTATCAATATAATAATTGATTTTTTCAGTTTATCACTTATTTACAGTAATTTCATCATTTATTCATCATTATACTATGATTTACAGCTCAGTGACTGTGTCATCAATTGAAATGATGAAACAATTATAATCCGGTCGTGTAATAACTCTACGTTCTTCCCGTATGATATTTATTTAGTGTAACTCGCGTAGATAGATTACTATGAGATAGTTAATCTGTTGTATTCATGTAGGAAGAGCTAGCTATATATATATTACATATGAGATCACGTGTAGGCGGAGCGGTCGCTACGGCAACGCCACTAGGGCGGATGCTACACCCCCCCTCGCATCACCATGCAAGATCACAAACACTATAATAAAGAATCAATCATCTCTTACAAATCTAGCTATGTCATTCTCAAATTCATTCAAATCATGCTACCTGCATTGAGTTTGTGTATTCTGTCTCTCTTCACCTGTAAAACCTAGTAAATCAAGGAATTGATGAAATACAATTATGTTCAAGAGTTTAGTCAATTCATCTGCTGTTATTTCTTCAGTTAAGATGTAATCAATTGAGATTATATTATTGTTCAACTGACTGTGAGTGTAATGAAATCAGGTGTCAATATACTTGCTTCTTGTGATGATTGCAGTCACTGTGACAAGATCAATTATCTTCTTATTATCTATCTTGATTGGCAGAGAGTCTTCTGTTTTAATAAAGCTCAGATTCATCATCATACTTCTCAACCATGTTACTTTATATACAGCGTTGCTCAACATCACATATTCAGCCTCATTAGAGCTTAAGAATACACAGGGTTGCTTGCTCAATTGTTATGAAATCAGTGTGTTTCTCAATTTAAAGATATAATCAGATGTAGATTTACAATTATTATTCAACAGATCAGTTCAATTGAAATCTGTATATCTGACTGATATATATATCATGTTCAGAAATTCATTCTTGAATTTCTTATCATCATTCTTCACATAGAATATGTCAATCTCATGTATTTCTTTCAAATATTGAATGACATGTAATAGAGCCTTTCATGTCTTGAAAGTGAGAGCAGTGTTCTTCTGCATCAGTAGAGATGCTGCATAGGTAATATTCAGTCATAGCTTGACAGCTAAGTATTGCAGATATCTGACATCATGCTGAAATTGTTACTTTGTAAAATCACTTTCTTTTTCAGAGACAGAGAAGTTATCTAGATGTAGATTCTTATTCATGAGTGTATAAACAGCAGTCATGTTATCTAGATGAACATCTTCTATCAATTCATTGATATAATATCAGAGTGTTAATTTAACTTCACTCTTCATATATTTCACTTTTATTTCTAGATATTTTGTGAGTTTCTTTAAGTCTTTGTGTGATTCAAAGGTTGCTTGAGCCAGCGTACAATTACAGGCATACGCCGGCTTCTTATATATCGTACACTAAATTAATTAGTGGCTGCTATGACCCCTTTACACTTGTAAGCAAGTTTGAAAGCGGCTGCATTATTATTCAACAGTTATACATTTTTTCAAATCACATCCTCTCTCATCAGATTCAGTCACACTCACATGATCATAACATCTGCCCTAGCTTCATACAGATTAGCACATCACTAGTGTTTGTGATCTTGTAATCTATCTCTGATTCAGCTAGTATTCTGTGTATACTCTTACAAAGAAACTTTCACTATATTATATTACTCATTCACTAACTTTTCTCATTCTTTAATTATCTTCTTTATCATCATCATCATTGAATGTTATTATCATTCAAGATTTCTACTTCTTCTTCTATTCAACTCTTTCTATCTGTTCATCTATCACATTATACACATTTCTGACAATGACTCTCTGTTCTCACAACAAGTGTCATCATAGTGCTCATACTGAGCAGTTTATTAGCAGTAAGTGTAATATGTTATGAAACATGATCAGAACTTGTTTATCTTCTAATAATTATCAGAATATATTATTATAAATAGTATATCTTCTTCATCTTCTTATACACTCTTGACTGTTTTTCTTCTCAGTGAGTTTCTGATCATATTTTCTGGCACAATTTTGCATAAACACATATACTGATATGTTTATTTTTATTCACATAGAATCTTCACATATTGACAGATCTGCATCTGCTGATGATAGTAAACTCAATGTTGAATCATTGATTGAGAACTTAAAGAACATGATAATGAAGAAATTGTCTGTGTCATATATAACTGAGTCTTCTGTATTCTTCTCTGCCTCTTCTGCTGCTATTTCTTTCTCTGTCACTCTCTCTCAATCTTCTACACCTGCTTCTGTGTCTGATTCTCCTGCTCTCACTATCTCTGTTTCTGTGACCTCTACTCTCACTACTTCTGCTCCCGCTGCTGCCTTTATTACTAGCTCTCCCTGTTTTAAGAAGATATTGCATAGACTCAGAGAACTATATTTCTCAGTATATACACTTCTGTTCTTCTTATCAATCTCTAGAATGATTTATTGTATGAAGATAGTGTATAATATAACTATTTAAAGCTCAGTCACAGACACTGATTATTACATTTATTTTAAATATTTATGATGAGATAATCATTCATTTATATCAGAGAATCACTTTC
This sequence comes from Blastomyces gilchristii SLH14081, assembly GCF_000003855.2. Classification (NCBI taxonomy): domain Eukaryota; kingdom Fungi; phylum Ascomycota; class Eurotiomycetes; order Onygenales; family Ajellomycetaceae; genus Blastomyces; species Blastomyces gilchristii. Next base: position 1,759,382 of record NW_003101674.1, read on the forward strand.
TCTCTCAACAGTGTTGAGATTGTAAGTCTTTTTTCTTTTCATCTTTTTCTTTCTGACACTGATTTTTCTGTTCTTAGAGAAAATTATTATAGATTTTATTATACACAAAGTCATGATATTCACAGATATCAAGAAACTTTTTATAACTGTAAAGTTCAATATTACAGAGATATTCACTCTGATGAATTTCTTCAGAATAATAGATTCATATCAGTCTATTCTCTAGTATCTGTCATCTGACTTCATAATACAGGCAAAAGATATTCATGTTTTCAGAAACAGAAATATAAATGTCATACTCTTTTACACCTGCAGATGTGAGGCTTATATGCCTTGTCTGAGATATTATTATGAGAATAAGCTGTTCACATACTGTGTTCTGCTTTCTGCATTTCTCTGTATCTCTCTCTCTCTTTCTGAGAAGCCTTATACATGTTGTAATTATATATATAACTCTAAGATCAGTGAGTATTCATTCAGTAACTATTCTCACTTCTGATTTTATAATTTTCATATACTAACAATGATTCTTAGTTGCTTCAGTGTCAGAGGCCATTCTAATTGAAGATAATAATATCACTGAGACTATTCTCTTCTACTCTTAAGCTTCTCTTATCACTTTCTCTCTCTTCTCTGCAGAGAAGGTTGTGCATATACTGAGTTATAAGTGTTTAATCTCAAGTGACTTCTGCTGTCATTCATCTGATTCTGTGTCTTCTTCATCTTTTATTTCTTCTATCTCTGTCTCTTCTACTCTGACTTCTGATTCTGTGAGTTCTGTGCTCTTCTTCAATTTTTCTACATGTATGCATACACATTTCTATATTGGCATTTCAGTCAATCTTGTGATAAATGACATTAATGTCATACACAGAGTGATAGAGAAATCAAGACATGTGCAGTGTTATTGCAAGAGTAGCTTACAGCT
>NW_003101674.1:1760589-1842976 GCF_000003855.2 Blastomyces gilchristii SLH14081
CATACTGATCTATTCAGTGTAGGTCTCTAACACTATAAAAACATTTATCATCTTCTTATTAGAAAATAATTATTCACACATCATCTTCTCATTAGAAATAATTATCTATTGAGAGATATCTGAACATATAAACAATGCGTAAGAAAGAGAAAACACAGTTAAGCAGATACTGAGTTCTTAGATAGAAGCTTGCTCATCAGTTCCCTGACCTTATAATAAGATCTTATAAGAGAATATCAGTGAAAGACCTGAGAGTTCTAACACTCAGATATATGAGAATACAATTACACATTCAACAATCAATATAATCATGTCTAACAATAATATGAAACTCTTGAACACAAGTATAGACACAATGTCACAGTGGCTCTGAGCAATGTTGAAATTATAATAATAATAAATAGCTGATATGCATGCAACTCAACAACTTCAATACAAAGAGATTCAATGATTAACTCATGCAATTTCAACATCTACAGAATTGAATACAAAAGTGCTGAAGAAACACTTAAATGCTTTCATATATTTCAATACTTTCAATCTCACTCTCTACTCATCATGAAGAATGAAAATGCTTATGAAACTGAGTATAGATAAAGATTTCATCAGTTCATTAATCAATCAAGATTGATATATCAATGAATAATTGAAGAATTGTATGAAACAGAAGTTTCATTTATGAATAAAAGCATGCAAATCAGCATTGCAAACATCTGATAACATTATCAAATATCTTGATATTCTGTTTCAAGACACTGCTATGCAATAGAAAGTATTAGATTGATTACAGAGCATTTAACAGAGAAACATTTCTCTTACAACATTCATCTCTGACTTCAATATCAAGATCTTAGAAGCAGATGATCAGTCTTAACTCTTGAAAGAATTAAATGAAGATTAGCATGCTCAACAAGATATTAACTTTCAAACTCTTACAGACTCTTATAAGTGTAAACAAAGACTCAACTTATAAAGGCTTCTGCATACAGCTCTGAATATTAAATGATCATCTTATCAAGCTTAAGAGTATACAGAACAGTGATAGAAGACATTACATCTCAGTCACTTATACACCTGCACTGAAGAATAACAATGATGCAGATATTATGAACTGAATAGATTCAAATGTCTATACACAAGCAAGAGTTTTCACCATTTAAACAGACTTTCAAGTCTCTGAAATCACTTCTGAAGAAGTCATCAATCAACATTAACATGAAGTGTGCATCAACTGTAACTAATCAGAACACATTGCTTTCAACTGCTGATTGATCTATGTACCTTTATACTTGAGAGAAAGATCAGTGTCTTCTCATTTAAAGAATGAATCAGCATCTGTCTGCATCAACCACATTACATTAGAGAAAGATTCAGAGAATAACTATGAGAATGTCTCAGTGAAACAGAGAAAAGATTAGCTTCTGTTCAAATTTGTAAACAGAAGCTTAAAGAGATTGAATAACAATAATTTAAAGAGAAGATGACAATGAATGTGATTCTTGTATCTACTGTGATTGATAACATGTATAATATGAAAGCCATGATAGACAGCAGTCTATATCACTATGCAATGATAAAATCTTCAGTTGTAAGACATTATAATCTCCAGTGTATTCTCTTATTAAAACCTCAATTTCTCACAGAATTTGATGATTTAAAAGACATTTGTATCTGTTATATGATGAAGCTGACTATAGATGTGAGAGAATATCAACATGAAGATATCTATATATATGAAGTTGATAATCTTGATTACAATCTTATATTAGAACTTATCTAATTATCTGAATAAGACATCTTATTAAACACTTGAAACAGAAGCTTGATATTCTCTAACAATGATAGAATTCATAAAGATAACATTCACAAGACTATGAATCTGACACAGATCTCTGTCAATATCTATAAAATGCTCAGAAAAAGAAGTCACTGAAAGAATCATTAACAGTAGAATCATGTATTAATCTATTTCATCAGTGTGATCAATATCAAAAAGACTCTAGAAAAGTTATTCTGTATTATAATAACAGATTCTCATACAAAACTCTCTCAATAATATCATGAATATCTAGATATTTTTCAATAAGATAATACTACAAATATACCTCTCTTACAAGGCTCAGAAGTAGATCACAGTATCAAGTTAGAAAAGAAGAATGATAAGAACTCTGAGTTACTATGAGGCCTTCTTTATAACATGTCTCAAGATGAACTTCTTCTTCTTCAGAAGACACTTAATAAACTGTTGAATAAGAGATTTATACATGTTAGTAACTCTTTCACTGCAGCTTCTATTCTCTTTGCAAAGAAATCAGATAAAGAACTTCAATTCTGTGTGAAGTATCAAGAATTGAACAGATTAATCAAGAAGAATCACTATTGTTTATCTCTTATCAATAAAATTCTAGCTCACATTGAACAAGCTCAATGATTTATAAAACTAGATATCATCATCACATTTCATAAAATTCATATCACTGAAGAAGATGAATGACTTACAGCATTTCAAACATATTATAATCTCTTTGAATGAATAGTTACACTCTTTGAACTGATCAATGCTCTCAGTACATTTCAGAAGTATATCAATTGAGCACTTCAGAATTTCCTTAATAAATTTGTATCTGTATATCTCAATGACATTCTCATCTTCACTGATGAGTTTAGAAAAGAATATCAAGAACATATATAAAGAGTATTACAATAATTATAAGAAGCAGAACTATTAATAGATATTGACAAGTATGACTTCAAAGTCAAGAGTATCAAATATCTAGATTTTATTATAGAAGCTGGCAAGGAAATTCAAATGAATCCTGAGAAAGTCTTTTTCATTCTTAAATGAGAAGCTTCACATACTGTGAAAGATGTACAAAGCTTCATTGAATTTGCTAACTTCTATCAGTGATTTATACAAAACTTCTCAGATATTATGAGATCACTTACAGAACTTATCAAGAAGAACTCAGTATTTCAGTGATTAGCAGACATCAAAGCTGTATTCATACAGATGAAGAAGATGTTCATTAATATCTCTCTACTAATGATATTTAACTCTGATTATAAAACAGTTATTGAAGCTGACTTCTCTGACTATATTACAGAGAGAGCTATATTGTAATATAATAATAAAGATGTCTTACAATCATGTATCTTCATGTCTAAGAAATTGAGTCTCACTGAATGCAACTATGAAATCTATGACAAGAAACTTCTTACAATTGTACACTGTCTAGAAGAATGAAACTCTGAACTCTGAAGTGTCTTCAAATTTAAGATAATCACAGATTATAAGAATCTTAAGCACTTTATAACTATCTATAAACTCACTGAATAACAGATGCAATGATCTGAGTTCTTAAGTCACTTTTATTTTATAATACACTATCATTCTGGCAGTCAGAACTTGATAACAGATGCTCTCTCATAACAAGAGCAGAATGTGTCATCTGATGTAACATATACTCACTGAATGAATCAAGAGCACTGGCTCTTGAATCTAAAGATACTAGTTAATCAAGATGAAACAGCTCACAGCACTATACATGCTTCTTCAATTAGAACTATCACTGATATCTCAACTTCTTCTGAACCTATATTAGATGAGCTATGATATACAGCAGCTCAAATCAATGAACTTCTTCAAGCACTCACTGAAGTAGTACAACAAGAAGCACTCTGATTTTTCCCAGAATTACATGTAAGAACTGACATCTCAGAATGTTCAATCAATGATAATAACACTCTACAATTTCATAAATAACACTGAGTTTCTCACTTCAAACTCTTACACATCTGAATAATGCAAGAGATACATGATTCATGTATAACTGTTTATTCAGACTGTGAACAACTGTATAGAATGATCTTCTGAGAGTTCTATTAATCTGAGATATTAAACAGCATCAGATACTTCATTTAAAACTGTAATCACTGTTCTTTCACTATTTTATGAAAGAACTGTAGAAAAGATCTACTGAAATCACTTAATATTTCTGATAGAATCTGATAAGATATAGTGATTAACTTCACTATCAATCTATCTAAGAGTAAGAGTTGTAGAAACATTCTGATCATTATGACTTGATTGAGCAAAGATATAATATTGAAATCTTGTAATAAGATGAATACTGAACAAGTCACTGAAGCTTTTCTACAGAGCTCATTCTATCAGATGTATGAATTACTGAGATTCATAGTATCAGATCAGAGCTGTCAATTCATGAGCACTCTCTGAACAAGAATTTGTCAAGTTCTCAAGATTACACATCATCTGTTAACTGTCTATCATCTTGAGACTGATGATGCATGAGAACAGATAATTTAGACTGTAAAGAATTATCTTTGTAAGTTCTGTAATCACTTATAAGATAATTAACATGATCTTCTTCTACACACAGAGATTACTATTAACAGTTAAGATGCTATTTTAACAGATATAAGTCTGTTCTTCTTTATACACAGATATTATATGAAAGTGTTGAATCTTCTAGAGATTACACAGTTCATATTAAACTCTCACAGTTCAATTCAGATCACTGATAATATAGTAACAAAGCTCTGAGATGTCTGTGATTAAGCAAAGGCCTTCATGATAACTGTGAAACAAGATCAAGAGAACTAAATCAATGTTCACTGAGATCTCATCAAGCAGTATAAGATAGAAGACTTAGTGTGATTAAATCTTAAGAATATACAGATCACACATTCATCTCATACACTGAATTATCATCATATCAAGTATAAAGTAATAGAAGTTCTAGACAGTCACAACTATTATCTTGACATATTATCAGAAATTCATGATATCTTTCATACAAGCTTGCTCTGCTGCATTATCACTGATCTGTTCTCTTCTCAACTGACTTTTAACTGACAGCCGCCAGGCATTATAGAAGAAGATAATAAGCTTGAGTAAGAGATTGAGAATATTCTTGATAAGAGACCCCGCGGCTGTAGCTGACAATATCTTATGAAATGAGTCAGCTATGATCAACTGACCTGAACTCTGAGTTTCATATTATTCAAAACAGCAGCTTTTGACTGATGAAAACTACTTCTAAAAGAGAGAGACTAATGTGGCAGGCTGCACTCAATTAATTATATAGACTATTTCATTACACTTCACAGATTTCAAACACTTCATTCTTGAACATGTACACTCTCATTCTCAGTCATTCTCAATTGCTGATTCTCAGCTGCTATAAACATGTGTATATTCTTCTGCCCTGAAGCTTCACTGTTTACATCATCACATACACATATAAATATTTATCTTGATCACTGATTCTCACACTTTCTCTTTCTTTCCTTCTTTAACATTTTTATCTTTGTTAAATAAGACCTATCAATATAATACCGATCTATTCGGCGTAGGCCTCTAACACTTACAGATCTCAAGTTTTGAGATTTTCTTTGTTTTTGATATTTTTCAAGTGATATAATGTTGGAAATAGATTAAACATGTAACATATGAAAATGAATGAAATGTGTATAATAATATTTATCTTTTACAGCTGACTCTTATAATTGATAATTAATTCATTATTTCTTTTCTTTTCTTATGCTTTTTCTTTATCTGCTAGTCACTACTCTTACACAACCTCTATATGTGTAAGAATAAGTGCTCGCAGGCGATTATTCGGGTGTTTACAGCTTGGCGTGATATGTACTGTTAACTACTAGAAGTATTTGTAGTAGAAAGATAAAATATAGAGATCAAATATATAATAGCATTCAAGCTGAGTTATGAATAGTATTCATAAACTTCAGTCTATATAGTTATGTATAGTCAAGAGCCGCTAGCCCTATTGATTACATAAGAGATAGAAATAGAGATAAAGAATTCATAAGAAGTGAGATTTCTTACATACTTCTTTCTCTCTAAGACTTTGTCTGTGAAGCCTTTCACTGAGTGACTTTATAGAATCAGCTCAGCACTGCAGTGATACTCACTAAAAACTCTTCATATCTATAAAAAATCTCAGTGAGGAAAAAATCCCTTGTTACTATAAAGAGAAAAGAGTCTGTTACTCAGTTTCTTATTTCATGAGATTCTTTATAATTTATAGATTCTTCTCTGACTATTATGTAGATTCATCTCATATCTTTCATACAGAAGAGTTTCAGTTGACTTTTAACTATTTTAATAAGATTCTTATGTGATCATTATATAGATTCATCTCACAGATGAATTACTCTCTATAAGATCACTCTCATTAAAGAGAAGTATTCATAAGTTAATCTTTTACTTATTCTTATAAATCATTGTTCTTTAACACTGTAGAATTATGTGGAATTTTTCATTCTTTTATCAACTCTGTAGAATTTTAGAATCAAGATGTCTACAGTCTGTAATCACTCTTTATAGTTATATAGAAAGATTCAGGCCTGTAATTCATAATCACTCTTGTTTATTAGAGTGATCTGACTGTTCTGTGAGATTATTCACAGTATAAGCAAATCTCTTTAGAGTAGTATAAATATCTCAGATCTGTCTGTAGAATCTCATCTTCTTTTTTCTTTTTCTATAACAGCTTTTATCTTTATAAACTGTGAGTATTCTTATTCATCTATGAAGTGTTTTCACTCAGATAACAGAGAGAGAGTATTTCTGACAATATCTGTATATTAATTCAAGAACTTCTCAAGAATAAAAAATTTTTCAATTTCAATATCTTTATAAATAATGTCTGACTGCTACTGAGCTTCTTGTGAGTGTCTCTGCAACTTCTCTGATCACTTTTTACTGACTGATGAAGCAGAAATGCTGTCATCCATGACTGTGCCTTCATCTTTCTCAGCCCTGCCACCGCACCCGATCTTCAGGCCAGCGGCTCACCTCATACCTCCCCCAGGCCAGTCCCTGGCTCTAAGCAGCATAGTCTCTCTCTTTGCTGTAAGTCTTCTCATAAGTAATTCCTTACAGACTGTAGCTAACAGTTCTTATAAAGCTTCTGATATTGTCAGTATCTTCTACAGCTCTGCAGGCCTATGATCACTCTCTCTCTGCTCACACAATCTCTGACCAGACATATGCAAATATGCCTAGGTTTCTCATCAATGATTCTCACACCACAGCGCATTTCTGCAATCTTATTATCAATGAGAGATGAGTTCTCAGGTACCTGCAAAATCTGAGTAATTAAGGCAATACAAATGTCATGAATTCATGATAAGAGTTGATCTGAGCAGATAAGCTCTCTCTCTGCATCTGAATTATTTTCAGGCTGAATACTTCAGCACAACTGAGAGAGTGAATACAGCTTTATAAGAGATATCTGATCACATGCACAGACAGCCAGCTCTCAAGACTCTGCTACAACTATACATATTCTGATATCTGACTTCTCTGAAGTCTGTGCATTTCTGACAGTCTTCATATCAAATGTAACAATTGTCTGTATCACAGATATAATACTCTCTGCTTCTTTGAAGAAGAAAATTGATAGTTGTGAAGAAGTTGAGTGTTATAAATATTAAGAATATAAGTATGAGTTTTCTTTATTTTTTCTTTATTAATCTTTAAATTGTGTTTACAGCTCTGTTATTTTCTGTTTTTTAGCTTTTAATAAGAATATGATTTCTTCTTTTCTTGTGTACACTGTGAACTGTTCATCTCAGTAGAAACTCATTATCTTGTAGACTAGGACTTATAAATGACAGTGTTAATATCTTTATCACAATCAGATTCTTAGTGAAGATTATATTATTCTAGCTTATTAGAATTTACAGTATAAAAGTCATGTCTCAGCTTCTGCAGATGTCTTATCTGCCTGGATAATTCTTAAGTGAACTTATTCATCTTATCAGAATACTCTTATCACTGAACCTTGAATCAGAGCTTGCAATCTCACTTCTCTGAGTTAATAATCTCTTTAATCTGATATTCTCTTTCACTCTCTAGTGCTTCACAGATAGAGTGATGAGTCATAGAATACTCTTCTAAGAATTTCTTATATTTACAGAGTAAAGAGACATGAAAAACATTGTATATCTGTAACTTAGATAACAGTTTTAATCTGTAAAACTGTAAACTAACTTTCTTCATAATCTTACAAGGCCCTGTCTGCAAGAGATTCAGCTTCTTACTAGATCTCTACATAATAATGTTTTCTAGACTTAGTCAGACTCTATTATCTTTCTTGAAACTCTTTGTAATATGCTTGAAGTTATAGTATCTCTTCTGATACTCTTGAGCCTTTCTCAAGAATTCACAGACTTTCTTCTGAATCTTCTGAATTCTCTCAGTCTGTTCATGAGCATTATCACACTCTATAGTATACTCTCATAGATTCATCAAGATTATTTATAAATGAGTTTCAGTGAGTATCTTAAAGAGAGTTTTGTCTGTGCTGACATACTTTGAGTTATTATACATGAACTCTGTAAGTAATAATCAATACACTCAGTCATTCTGATTGTAATTAACAAAGTATCACAGATACTGTTTTAATATACTTATCAGGTATTCTATCTGATCATCTGTCTGTTGATAAAAAGCCAGGCTTAGATCTTACAAGATCTTCAGTATAGTTATCAGATCAGATCAGAACTCTTCTATAAAGATTGATTCTCTGTCTGAGATAATGTTCACAGATAATTCATGCAACTGAATCACATTGTAGACAAAGATATAAGTCAAATTCTTTGACTTCAAGTTCTTACAGATGAGTATAAAGTGTGTCATCTTAATAAAGTAATTCACTATCATCAGCACACTGTCAAAGCAGACATTATATATGTTCTTGCTTTCAGAGAGGCTTATAAGAGCATTTATTTCTAGCTGTTTTCAAGGTTTCTGCAGAATGAGTAGAGAAGTAAGCTCTTTATATAGTTTAAACTGTACTACTCATGAATTCTGATAAATAGTATAAGAATTCATTATCTTCTTCATAAGTTCTTGTATCTTCAGTCAGAAGTATTTTCTTATAAGCAACTTATGAGTTCTAGTATCTGTAAAATAACCTGCTAGAGAAGAGTCATGATACCTTTTAATAAGTTTTATATATAGAAACTTATTCATAGATATATAAATTCAGTTCTCTCTTTACAAGAGATTATTTAAGTCTCTTCAATTCTTTATTTCTGCAGGATTGATCTCTGCTATAAGCAGTTTCTGAATATACTGAGCATATTTATTCTTCAGTTGCAGTTCAGATAATCTGAATAGAAGATTTTATAAAGACTTATACTCTGTTTCTTCTTACATCAGATCTTCTACAGTACTTCTCAAAGCCTGTAAGCTCTTCAGATTATAGATACTCTCTTCAAGAATTCTTATAGAGATCTTCAGAGTGTTAACTCTCAGTGTTATAGAGAGTAGTTATACAGACTTCTTCTCTCTCTCTCTTCTCTTCTCTTACAGAGAATTGAGAGACTCTTCAGTCAATCTCTTTATAACACTCAGTTCAAGTATTCTGTGAAGCTTTTCTGTCTTCTCTAGTCTCTCTGTATCTGTTATTCTGATCTTCTTAATATAGTCTGGCCTGTGAGAGAGTTCATCTGCTGAGTTCTTAGTTTTCTTAATATATTCTATCTTGAATCAGAACTTACTCAGTCTCTAAGCTCAGTGAATCTGCTGCTGTGAGAGTTCCTTGATTGAAGTAAACTATTATAAGCTGTTATGATCAGTTCTAACAGTAATCACTGTCATGAAACTCTCAAAGTAGTGATATAGTAACAGAAGAATTTCACTATTATAAGAAGCTTCTGATTATAAATGCTATAGTTAATCTCTGTGAGTTGCATCTTCTGTGAGAAAAAGATCACTGAAACTCAGTTCTTATTTAGCTGTAGTTATAAGACTATTTCTGAAATTATAAAGAAGAAGGTATCTGTCTTTAATCTGATTAAGAGTCAGAGATCAAAGTAAAACAGTATCACTGTGTCTGTGAATATCTGTTTCAATCTTATAAAGACTCTATGAGCTTCTGAGATAAGAAAGTTCTCATAGTTCTCTCTTCTTAATAATCTTTTCATTCTCTGTTCATAGAATAACTTCTTCTTATTTTCATTCTTCAGTATGTCTGTAAGAGTCAAGAAGATTCTTATAAATACAAAGATAAATTATCTATAGAAATTCACAAAGCTCAGAAAGATCTGAATCTTATGAATACTAGTTAACTCTGATTATGATAGAATAGTCTCAATCTGTGAAGATTTCATCTGAATATTATCTGCAGTAATTACATATTCTAGGAAATTAATCTGATAGACACTGAAGTTGCACTTTATAAGCTTAATATACAGTTCTGTCTCATCTAAGACCTTCAACACACTTTATACATGCTCAGTGTGTTCTTTCTTCTTCACAGAGTACATTATCACATTATTCAGATATATTATCATGAAGATATTTAGATATGTATAAAGTATTTTATTGATGAAAGACTGAAATACTGTAGAGATATTAGTCAGATCAAAAGACATCACTAGATATTCAAACAATCTCAGTGCAGTTCTAAAGACAGTCTTCTATTCATTCTCAGACTGTATTTACAGCTGTGTATATATATTGATCACATTCAGTTGTATGAATATGACAGCTCTTACAAGATGATTGATTACATTCTCAATCAGAGGCAGAGAATAGCAGCTCTTTATTATCTTGAAGTTCAGGTTATAATAGTCTACACACAATCTGAGATCTTCATTCTTCTTCTTCATGAATATCACAGAGGCTTTCACAGAGACCTGTGAAGATCAGATAAAGTCATTCTTCAGATTCTTCTTCACATAGATCTGTAAGACCTCTGTCTTGTGATAAGAGAGCTTATAGATTGATTCTCAGAAGGATTTCTACTCTTCTATTAAATCTATTATCAGATTCTTCTCACAGTGAGAAGAAAGCTCAGCTGCCTTAGCTAGGCTGAACACCTCTGTGAGATCTCAGTATTTCTCTGATATCTGAAGCTCAGTTTCCATGACTGTGAGATTCTCAGATACTTGTAAAGTCATTATATAGATGAGCTTGTCTTCTCTAATTAACTCTGCAGCATTAACTGATTCTATCTCTGTAAGTGAGTCTGTCAACACTGATCAGAAGTATAAACCTGACTCACAGACAGCTATGTGTAGATTGTGTCTTTAAAGCTATACAAGTCTCAAGTACATGTTATCTGTGATATTCATGATAATCACAGTTTTTACAAATCTTCTTCAGGTTTCAGAGAGATCTTACAATTCAAAGATGACTCTTATAAGTCTCTCAGCTCTCAGGTCTGAGTTCTCATACTCTGCTTATTATAAGAGCAGATTCTCAGTCTTCATCTTTCAGCTTATTCACTCTGTAAGCTTTAGAGACATTACAGTGATCTGAGATCCTGAGTTCATCAATGCTTCTCATGCTTATGAGACAGCAGTACTGCAGTGCAGTCTCTTCTCATAAGCAAGTATTTTCATCAGAGAAGTAACAGATTCAGGTGTCAGCTTCAAGACTCTTAAGAAGGCTGTTACTGACTCTGTCTGTGACTTCTTAAATTTCTATTTTAATTTATCTGAACAGTTTGTGTGAAGATGTTCTGATTTAGAATAGATAAAGCAGAGTCTCTTTTTCTTGATCTTTCTGTTATATACTCTGTTTATAGAAGCTTGTAAGACTCTCTCTCTCTGCTCAGTAGTCAGACACAAATCTCTCTATATTTTATCATCTTTTTCTAACAAACCTGTCCTCTGTTATTCTGACTCTCATGAGACTAGTCAGTGATTCACTTTCTGCAGATCTGTGACTCTCACAGTGATCTGTAAGCAGTGAATGAAAGTCATCAGTTTCTTCAGAGTTAAGAGCTTAGAGTCTTGCTTAATGAGCTTGTTCTGCATGTCTTTATTCAGTCTCTTTAGAAATATCATTATTCAGGTCTTATTTCAGAGCTCTGTTTTCACAGATCTTAATTCATGTCACAATTTCATGAAGTACTGTGAGTAGTCTTTATCAGATTTCTCATCTCTTTTTCTAATATTGATGATTGCAGCTCAGATATTCTCTGTTCAGCTTATAAAGTCTCTTAACTTATTCTCTAAATAGGTCTTGAGAATAGATCAGTGAGATCTCTCATGATCATTTTCTAAATAATTCAGCCAGTTCTTGGCTTCAGTGTAATAGAGGCCTGTCATTACATAGATGATAGCTTCTTCATCTTTCATATCACATAGCCAGGCTTGTGAGTCAATTTCAAATACAAACTTGCAAAAGCTTTTATAGATTGTGATTCAATAAGTGGCCTTAAGTGGTCATAGCTTAAGGAAGTTTCTTTTCAGTTCACAGATATCTCTGAAGATCATATCTAGAGACTCAGTTTGAGAGTATTTGCAGACAGTAAGCATTTCTTATAGAAAAATAGCTTGATTCTGTGAGAGATGCTCAAGAATATTCTTCACTGAGATTGATTTATTCATGAATTTGAAAAGTTCCTCTGTCACAGATGCAGAGAATAATGTCTCATGAGTAGTTGATAAGTTCTCTGAGACTTCTTTCATGAAGGTTATTCATGATTCAGATGACTGCTCCTGAGTGTCTGCAGTAGAGTTCACAGGGGTTAAAGTATATGAGTTTCTAGTTCTTTCAGTCATAATAAGTGATTGCTAACTGACTGAGCTTGAAATATAAGAATAAGTGCTCACAGGTGATTATTCAGGTGTTTGCAGCTTGATGTGATATGTACTGTTAACTACTAGAAGTATTCACAGTATAAAGATAAAATGTAGAGATTAAATGTATAATAGCATTCAAGCTGAGTTATAAATAGTATTCGTGAACTCCAGTCTATATAGTTATGTGTAGCCAAGGGCCGCTAGCCCTATTGATTATGCGAGAGATAGGAATAGAGGTAAAGAATCCGCGAGGAGCGGGATTTCTTACAATATGATACAGCATTCAGTGACTAGATTCAGTAGCTTTCATCTTTTGTAATTCTGTCTCATGCATTATACTGTCTTTCTTCACTCACTCAGATCACTACAGTGAACAGCTTATTAAAACTAATCTCACCTGATCTCTGAGCATTCTCAGAAGTTGAGATGACTTGATCTCATATATCTGTGAATGTTTCAGATGCTTTATTCTCTGTTATCTCTATGATTAAACTGATATAAACAGTTAAATTCAACTCTGAATTTCTTTTTCTTCTGTGATCTGACTTATATATAAGTCTGTCACTTTGAGATTGCTCTTTATCATGTTGCACTCACTGTCTGTGATATATTAACATATAATCAGCTACAGTCTTATCACTTATTAAAGTATGATATTCATCTGATTTCTTCATTACTTCTCATTCTTTTCTTATAATCATGAAAAGATTGAAATAAGTGAGATTATCTGATTTGTAAGTGTCTATGATTTCTCTTACTTTATAAGACTTTTCAATTATAAGTCTCTTCTTTTTCAACACTGATAATAGTACTGTAGATAATTATAATTCACTCAGATCTTGCATCTTTGCTTTTATAAGTTATGAATTATTTATTAAGTTATATAAGACTCATCTCTCTGATTCTTTCAATGCATATATTCTCAGAGAATGTGATTTAAGTATTTTATATGACTCAAACCATCTAGATTGAAACTTCTCAGAACTCTCATTGTATATAAGAACTCATATTTTCATCTTGAGACTCAATTTCTTAACTAGTGAGTCTCATATTCTTTTCAATTGAATTACTCAGTTCAAGAGTAACTCATTAGCTTTTACATATGCATGACTGATCTCTTTCAATCTTGATTTCATATCTGCAACTGTTGTATCTGTAACTGCTACTGCTGTGTCTATAACTGCTGTTCTCTTTCCTACCTTTTTCAAAGCATTCTTCAGAATGCGCGGATGCAATTCATACAACAGGAAGAATAATGAACACTTAAAGACTGCATACTGTCAAATTCATGTGATCAATAGTGCCTGCCTGAGATATTCATTTCATAGTCTCATAGACTTGCTCACTAGATATTTCATCAGCATGTTGTTCAGAATTTCATTCAAGTGTTTCATCTTTCTATTCATCTGCAGATGATATGACATTGTTCTATGATATCTTGTCTGTAATTGACTTATAAAATGTCTCACTACTTCTTCTACAAGATTCACACTATTATTAGTTAGAATCTTGCATGACATTTCATATTTAATATAGATCTCATTATGTAGAAACTTTGTCATCATCTTCTCTATTGTCTCTGAAACTGCTTTTATAACTGATCAGTCAGTAGTGTAATTAATAGCAGTGATTATTCATTGATTTTCATTTGATGTTTGTAGTAATATGTCTATAAGGTTCATCTCTCATTATTTAAATGATTGTATTGTATACTTCATCTGATATTGTACTTTCTCACATTCTAACTCTTTCTTAGATTCTTTCACAATCTGATAATTCAGGCACTTGTAAGTGTACATCTGAATGTTCTCAGCCATGCTTGGTCAGTATACTCTTGATTTGAGTATACTCATGAGTTCAGAGCTTTCTAAGTGACTGAATTCCTTGTATATGTAAGTCACTAAGTCATGTCTAAATGAAGATTCTAGATAGAGAGCTTCTGCATATTCTAGATCATGGTAAAGCACAATATTGTTTTTCAATTTCCTCAGCTTGAAGTTTAGAAACATTTCTTCTACTACTTGCATAAGACACTTATTATCTGACATCTTGTCATTCTTCAGGTGAGAGATTATAATGTTCACTTATTCTGATTTCTTGCACTCTCTCAGTGTGTTTAATATGAACTTCTCTTATATCTGATTTGCAGAATCCTTACTTATGCAATCAGATCTGTAACTGATTACATCAGATATTACAGTATTCAATCTCTTTCAGTATTTAATATGAAGATTGTACACTTGAAACTCTGAGATTCAATATACTAAGTATTTGAAAGGTTTTATTGTCAATTATAGATAGATGAGGCTTTCATAATCTGTGATCACTGTTATCATATGTCTGTTATTAATATATCTATTTCATAACATTAGTGCATGCTTGATCACTAGTAATTTCTTTTTATACACTGAGTAATTGAGCTCAGTGCCTGATAGTTTTCTATCATTGTACATCATCAGATGCAGCTTGCTGTTCTTACTCATCTGTAGAAGAGTGTCTTCAATAGCTCATTCAGATATATCTGTCTCAATGTAGAAAGATTTATTATAATCTGATTGAATAAGTACTGAGAATGTTGTTATACATTTTCTCAGTGTGAGAAAAGCCTCTTCACACACAGTATTTCAGATGATTGAATGAAACTTCTTCTTTTACAGATTTATATCTGTTTCTCTTAAGAGATCTGAGAGTGATGTAGATATTTATATGAAATTCTTGATAAATCTGCAGTAATATGAGATCAACTTAAGAAACTATTATATATAATGTTCATTTCTCAGCTGCAGTCAATTTGCTATGACATTCAATTTCTCTGAGATAAGATGTACATAGTTATCACTCACTAAATATTCTATAAACTTCAACTCTTTTATTTCAAACACACACTTTATTGATTTAATATAGAGCTTATATTCTGTTAGAGTTGTAAGCACTTCATTGAGATGCTTCAGATATTTGTTGTATAAGTTTGAAAAGACTAGAATGTTATTGAGATATATGAGATATGAGATTTTATTCTATTTATAAAGAATTGTATTCATTATTATTTAAAAGAAGACAGATACATTTATTAAACTGAATGATATTATCAGAAATTTGAACTTTTCTCATTATATATTAAACACAGTTCATGAGACTGACAGTTCATCTACACAGATCTGCCAGTATTCTGAGAGAAGATTAATCTTTACTAGATATCAGGTATTTTCAACTGTATTCAACTGTTGTTGAATTTATGACAGTGAATATTCATTCTTGATTGTAAGCTTATTGAGTGCTCAATAATTGATACACATTCATTACTTCTCATCTGTCTTTTTCCTGAATAGAACTGAAAAGCCTCACATACTTAATAAGAATTGTATGAGATCATGTTCTAAAAGGTCTGTGATCTGATACTTCTGTTCTCTGAAATGTGTTTATGACAGAGGGTACACATTCTGATTAACTGGTTTTGTGTCCCTCATATCAATGTCATATACAAATTCTTGTTTCAGTAGTAATTTCAGTGAAAGATCTGTTCAGAAGATCTTCTCATGCTTCTTCAAAAGCTTCTTCATACACTTATTCTTCTGTATATTCTTTATCTTGATTTTCTCCACTTCTGAGTTCTGTATGATATACAGAATACTTTCAGATGAGGTCTTGTGAATCATTCTCTTTACTTATTAATGTATAAGCAGATTTAATCCTTCTATATCAGAGATGTGAAATGTTCTTCTCATATCAGTTGATAGAATTGTATGAACTGTTTTCTTTCTATTGATTAACTGTATATGATATGTACATTATTGAATCTGTGAATTGAATCTTTGAAATCAATTAAGTCTGAGAATAAGATCATATTTCATGTTCTACAGCTCTCACACTCAAATATAGCCAGATCATTCTTTAAAATGCAAGAGAACTCTTACTCTTGCAGATGATATTAAATATCAGTTATCAGATAATCTTATATATTGAGAATTCTTCACTCAGCAGACCTCTTTCAGTCTTCAGATTATATAATTATCAATATATTATATAGAAGCTTCTGTGTCTACTAACACTTTTGCAGTCATCTCTCAATTCTTACTCAAGTATCTCTTATACATTAACATTTCAGATCTCAAGACATTGAGATGAGTATTTACTTCATTCTCATCTGCATCTCAGTCAGAAGCCTGCTTCTTCTTAATATTCACAGAATTCAGAGAGTCATCTAATACAGACATCTCTTTCACTTTGAAGACTTTTCATAGAATATCAGTGAGTATCTCTGAGCTCACTGATTCTGCTAGTTTT
Organism: Blastomyces gilchristii SLH14081; assembly: GCF_000003855.2. NCBI lineage: Eukaryota > Fungi > Ascomycota > Eurotiomycetes > Onygenales > Ajellomycetaceae > Blastomyces > Blastomyces gilchristii. The sequence goes on from NW_003101674.1 coordinate 1,777,465, forward strand.
TTAACTCTCTTATTTCTCTTGACTGTGCACACTGAGTGTAATCTTTTATATCATGATTTTAATATCTGTAGTTGAAGCAAGCTCAATGCTTACAATATCAAGATTTTCACTTAGAGAATTTCTTTTTTAAGAGATTTAGTACTTTAGTAATAGCATTCAGATCTAGATTCATCATATCTGAGTGTGTGACTTGTGTTATAGAAGTCTGATTATTTATTCTCTGCTGAGATATACTTGATTGCAGTATTTTCTATTATAATTGACTTACTTATTTTCATACAATGAGAATGTTATATGCTTCTTTCACTGTGTCTGATTATAAGGTTAAGTATTTTCATTTCACTTTCAACTCAGATATAAGATTATGAATGAAGATCTGTAAATGAAAAGATGTTGAAAGCTCTTCATTCAATATGAGATAGTGTAAGCTGAAGTGTGTAAAGTATAATGTAAGATTACTCACTTATCTACATTCAGTGAAGCATTTGTAATACTTATCTTATATATTCACTTTCTCAAAGTTGTACAAGATTCATTTGAAAAACTCATTTCATATTCATGAAAATGAATATTACTCTGAGTCTGTGAGATTTATCTTTTCATCAGTTATTTATAATAACTTCACTTTTCTGTGTAGAAATGCAGAAGATCTTAAGACTTGTTGAAATTTCATTAACTATCTGTCTGTAAGTTCACATTCAATCTGATAATATAATTGCATCTGACTTAGTCAGCTGATTGCAGCATCATTCTTTCAGTCATTATTGAAGCTTAATGACTCTGACAGATCTTTCAGCTTGATATATTTCATGCTCAGATTCTCATTCTATGCAGTGATCTTTAATGATGTGTATACTTCTGATGAGATTGTGAACAATCATGATAAAATCTTCAGATTCAGTGTAGTTATCTGTCTGTGTAAACATTTGATCTGTCACTGTAGACCTAAGATCTGATTTTCTCTATTCTTATTGATGATGATGATTGTGTTAATAAAGCTCTTCATAGTGAATACTTGATCTGCAGTGAATGTCAATTGTTATTTAGCTTTCATCTCAGTCTGTCACTGTGTATGCAAGATCTCAATCTCATTTAGAATTCTTGTACACATACAGAGCTTCAATTTCAGTTCAGTGATTTCAGCTGCTTTTCTTACTGCTTTAAGTAAACTCTCTGAGAGATTCTGTATATCTTTCAGTTCAGATAGCAGAGAAGAATGTTGTTCATATTAACTAGAAGAGATATTCATTTCAGTGCTTTCTTATTAATTATATAATATCTATTGTTATATCACTGTATCATTATATCACTATATTATTATATGATTTCTGTTATCATTATATGACTTCAGTGATGGCCATTCTTCTCTTTTATCTCTTTAAGTGAAGAATGGTCTTCTTTGAATCTGATTCACTGCTCTCATCTCTTTTCTCACATCTCATTCATTCGCATACATGGCATTTGCCTGAGTGTGGAGTTTTTCTTCAACAAGTGAAGCAGTATCAATCAGATACTCTTTCACTCATCACTCTTCATACACTATCTTTTAAGACATTCTAGAATCACACTGATATGATAACTATAAATCACTTCATAGACAGAATTATCACACTCTGAAGAAGTCTGTACTTCTCACTGATTTTTAGACATACTATCAGATGTGATTCAAAGGTTGCTTAAGTCAGTGTATGATTACAGGTGTATGCTAGCTTCTTATATATTGTACACTAAATTAATTAGTGGCCGCTATGGCCTCTTTACACTCGTAAGCAAGTTCGGAAGCGGCCGTGTTATTATCCGACGGTCGTACGTTCTTCCGAACCACATTTGATCTCTAGTTTTTGCTGTAAAATATTAATAAGTCACTCAGCATTCTTCAGAGCATCTGCAAAGATATGAAGATTGTCAATATATATGATTATATACAGGTGTTTTCAGGCTGAATGCTTTCAAAGAGCAGAATCATAAGAACTCAGACTGAAGCCATTTTCTCACAGTATAGCTGTCAAGTAGTTATATCATATTTTGATAGCTGAATTCAATTCATATAGAGATTCTTTAACTGCACAGATAAGTATACACTGAGTTTCTTATTCAAAGTCTGTGAGTTGTCTTATATAGACTGTTTTCTCTAATCTATCATACAGATATATCATTACTATATTCACTTATTATAGAATTCAATCACACTTTGCAGTGATTACAAACATTATTCAATTTATTATATCTGTAATCACAGAAGTGTAAGTCTTCTAGTGAGTGTCTTTCTTCAATCAGTTACTATATATAACTTATCAAGATTTTTATAATATATCATTCTTATCAGTATTGAAATCATCAGAGCAGTTCTTTTTAACAAATACTCAGTAATCAGATATCACTGATTCATTATATAGAACATCAGAATGTGAAATAAGTGTTCAGATCTTATGTCTCTCAAGGTCAGATATTTTACATTACATTGATTTCTTTCAATAATCTTCTACTCTCTCTGATCTATTCATAGCATTCTTGTGTGATTTCAGAAGAGAATCAGTAATGAGAGTGAAAGTATAAGCTGCAAATGCCTTTGCTAACTGCATTCAATCTGTATTTATCAATTCAGAAATGTCAGAATTCTTCACTAAATAGATGATAGAAACAGTGTCAGTTGCTGCAGTTATAGTAGTTATAGTAATCTTCAGTATTTCTTACACTTTTGCAGAGAAAATCACATCACATGTGTCAATAATTTTATCTGTTGTAAAACTTCATAAGTGATAGATTGAATATTCACAGAATCTGATAAGCTTATATGAATCAGTCTGTGCAGACAACTTATTCAACAGCTTCTATGATTCATGAAGATAAGTAAAAACATCAGTTTCAAGCTTGTGAAAATGTGTGATCTGCAGCAGAGCATTTGTCAATACTGAAAAAGAAATTGTATGAGAGCTATGAACAGCTTCTTTACTATCATCATCTGCAACTGCAGATCAATACTTTTCATTATATAGAACTGTAGATGTGAGTGTATTATTTATGATTGAAACAACTGTTTTCAGAATGTCTGCTCAGAATTTCTTCAGAATCTTTTTATCAATAAGAACTACTCTGATGCGGGTCATAATTGTATGTATTCCGCGCTCAGACACATCATCTTGATATAATGATTGAGAAGTAGTTGATTCTCATACTGCATCATTATTAATGAACAATGCTGTAATCTTCATGAATCTGAACACATTATTAACATTGATTCTGACATATACTAATACAGTAAAATCTAAGTTCTTCATGAATTGAACTCAGTGCACATAGTAATTATAAGCTTGGTTCTTGATATATAAGAAATAGATTCATCTATATCTGATCATATTATCTGTGATTAACATGTAATATTTATTGCTCTGCTGTGATTCAACAGAGTGATCTGTAGACTCACTTAATGTTTATCTGTCATCTGCAAGATTGATATGAATTCACTTCATTGAGTGTATGACTCATAGTATGAAGATGATTGAGTATTTACCTATCATACTCACTTTAATGCAGATGTCACAAAAGAAATTGATCTTAATATCTTTAACATGAATGTCAGATAGTGAATTCTTTGTCAATACTATAATAGCTTCTGCATGTATATGTTCTAGATCAACATGTCACTCTGCAAGTGTTTTCACAGTTATAGATGATTCTTGATGTTGAGATTGATCAACAGTGAGATCATTGTCATTAATAGTGACCATGGCTTTAACATAGTCATTATTATATACATATGATTTCACTGTGAAGTAGACTGCTTTAGACTCATAATGTACATCAACTTCTGATATTCTTTCAACTATTTTATAAATTGAGTTTTGAGATGTATAGATTACAGTGAAAATCACTCTACTTAATGCTTTAATGATGAAATAGAACAGAGTGTTTAAGCTTGAAAGCATATATTAAAAACCCTGGTCCTTTAACCTGATGAATAATAATAGATTGACTGTGAGGTTGAGAATATAATAAACATTGCAGACAGTGATATTCTCTTCTTCAGATTCTAGAAGAAGATCATTGATCTCTTTGACATGACTATAATCTTCATCTGCTATATAAATCTTCATACTATCATCATACATCTTTCACTGAATGAGAGACTACTTTTTATCTGTTATGTGAAAACTCACACATGTGTCAAGAAATCAAGATTTGCTTGTTATATCAATAGTTACTGAAAAAGCAATTGCTGTGTTGATAGCTGCAGATTGTGAGATCATAAGATCAGAGAATTTCTTCTTCTTATTATCTTTGTTCCTCTTTTTATCCTTCTGCTTGCCGCGTCTGCTGATACTAGTATTATTACTATTATTCTTCTCAGATGTAATGATATATTTCTTATTTAACTCATATCACTGTTCAGTAGCAAGTTCTGAATACAGATGCTAACAGGTGTTTTTTCAGTGTTATCTCAATCTGCATATCTCACATTTAAAACTGTGTGTGAATAATGTAGTGAGAGTCATGATAGTTGCATTGACTCACTGAGACTGAGAATATTCATTCTTAAACTTGCTTGTACAGTTTATTAACTGTTTTATGAGATTATCAATATTAATATTGCATATAGAGTTCTGACCAGATGTGTAGAAATTGTCTAAATATGTCTTGATAAAAGACTTTTAATGCTTCTTCAGATCAACAAGAAAGAGATCATGATAGAAGTCTTTCAAGTTATTTATCAATTTCTTATAATGTGTAACTAGATAATGAAATCTTCTCTGAAATATCAGATAATTGTTATCTCTGACATGTAAGATAATTAATTCTTTCACAATATTCATACATTTCTCTGCAAGTGAGACAGCATATTCAACTTCAATTCTTTCTCATAGCACAGCTGTATTATCTGGCTCAAGAGTTTCAATGATTGTATATACAGACTCTAACAAGAACTGCAACATACAGTAATACAGTGCTTTGATATGAATACTTCATTTTTCAGTATTCAATATGTCTTGACTGATGTCTTCTGAGCAGACTCATTGATTTTTTGTAAAAATGTCAGATTCACTGATGACTTCAGTGTCTGCAAGAATTCCTGTATATCAGATCTTGTAGTTATTATCATTAAATGTGATTACAGCTTTGATGTTCATGGCTTTTTGAACATTCTTTTGATATTCGCGGATCTCAGATTTGAAATCATCTGCTGCAGAGATGACTACTCAATACATGCTCATTCTGTCACAGAATGTCATCAGATTATCAAATGTCATTGATATCATATCATCTGAACTCATTCTAGACATGATACTTGTGTGTCACACTTCTGTACATGTTGCTTATGAGCTTGAGATGCTATCATCTGATTCATGATTCACTCTGCTATTTGTAGATGACTTCATGATCTCTTCTGTGACTTCTGTGTATTGTGTAGTATCTATTTTCTCTGATTCTTTATTGATAGATGTCTGAGTGTAAGAATGTGAATGTAAAGTTCTGCTTCTATCACTCTGTGATGTAGACATACCACTCATCAGTCAAAGAAGAGTTGAATGAAGAAATTGAAAAAAAAAAAAAAACACATTATATTATACTGTAGAGTTCTGCTATTTCAATTACTGATCAAGTAGATACACTTGAAACATGCAATGTAAATGTGGTAAAAGAATTCTTCTATCCGGGGTGAACACATTCAATGCTTACACAGGTGTTTTTAAACAAAAGTAAGAAAAAAAAATGTAATCCTTGATAAAAATGTGCTATTCAGACTATAATCTGTGAAATGATTAATCTGTTGTATTCGTGTAGAAAGAGCTAGCTATATATATATTACATATGAGATCACGTGTAGGCGGAGCGGTCGCTACGGCAACGTCACTAGAGCGTGTCTTAATTCTCTTCAGAATTACATATAAAGACTGACATCTTGAAATATTCAATTGATGATAATAACACTTTGTAATTTCATAAATAACACTGAGTCTCTCACTCTGAACTCTTACACACTCAGATAATACAAGAGATGTATGACTTATATATAACTGAACATCTGAGTTATAAACAACTATATCAAATAATCTTTTAAGAATTCTACTAGTCTAAGATATTAAACAGTATCAGACACTTCATCTGAAACTGTAATCATTATTTCTCTATCATCTTATGAAAGAACTGTAGAAAAGATCTGCTAAAATCACTCAATATCTCTGAAAGAATCTGATGAGATATAATAATTGACTTCACTATCAATCTCTCTAAGAGTAAGAATTATAAGAATATTCTGATCATCATTGACTGATTCAGTAAAGAGATAATATTAAAATCTTATGATAAGATAGATACTGAACAAGTCACTGAAGTCTTTCTACAAAGTTCATTCTATCAGATATATGAATTGCTGAGATCTATAGTATTAAATTAAGACTGTCAATTTATGAGCACTCTCTGAATAAAAATCTGTTAAGTTCTCAAGATTATATATCATTTATCAACTGTCTATCACTCTGAAACTGATAGTGTATTAGAATAAATAATTCAGACTGTAAAGAACTATCTTTATAAGTTTTATAATTATTCACAGAATGATTGACATGATCTTCTTCTATACATAAAAGTCACTATCAATGATTGAGATGCTGTTTTAACAGATATAAGCCTGTTCATTCTTACACATGAATATCACATAAAAGTGTTGAATCTTCTAGAGATTATATAGTTCACACTGAATCTCTGCAGTCTGATTCAGATCATCAATAATATAGTAACAAAGCTTCAAGATATCTGTGATTGAGCAAAGGCCTTCATGACAAGCATTAAACAAGATTAAGAAGATCAAATCAATGTTCATCAAGACCTCACTGAGCAATATAAGATAGAAGATCTAGTGAGATTGAATCTTAAGAGTATACAGATAATACATCTGTCTTATACACTGAATTACCTTTATATTAAATATAAAGTGATAGAAGTTCTAGACAGTTATAATTACTGTCTTAATACATTATCAGAGATTCATGATGTCTTTTATACAAGCTTGCTCTGCTGTGCTGTCACTGACCTGCTTTTTTCTGAACTGACTTCTGATTAACAGTTATCAGAGATCATAGAAGAAGACAATGAACTTGAGTGAGAGATTGAAGATATTCTTGATAAGAGATTCTGCAGCTGCAGCTAATAATATTTTGTGAAATGAGTTAACTATGATTGCCTGATCTGAACTCTGAGCTCTGTATTATCTGAAACAGCAGCTCTTGATCAATGAGAACTATGCATAATCTCATCTCTGAAAAGAGAGAACTAATATGACAGGCTGCACCTGATCAATTATATAGACTATTTCATTACACTTCATAGATTCTGCTGAAAGCTCTGATTCTCAGTTCACTAAAAAGCTCTGATTCTCAGTTCATTAAAAAGCTCTGATCTTTAGTTGCTGATTCTCAGCTGAAAAACTCATGAAATTTCTATTCTTTCACTCTGAAGTTTCAATGTGTACATGAAGTCTCTATTCTTCTGCCCTGAAGCTTCACTGCATACATGTATAAATATTCACTTCAATCACTGTTTCTCACACTTTCTCTTTCTTTCCTTCTCTAATGTTTTTCACTTTGTTATATAAGACCTATATATTATACCAATCTATTCGGCGTAGACCTCTTACACAGAGTCTTTATAAGATTGAAATAGATATTTACAGATACAGTGATACTGTTTCACTTTAATTTCTTACTCTTAATCAGATTAAAGACAGATATCTTCTTTATAATTTCAGCAAGAGTCTTATAACTAGAGTTAAATAAGAACTGAGTTTTAGTGATCTTTTTCTCATGAAAGATAAAACTCACAGAGATTAATTATAATATTTATAATCAGAAGCTTCTTATAATAGTGAAATTCTTTTATTACTACTATTACTACTTCAAGAGTCTTATAACAGTGATTACTATTAGAACTGATTATAACTGCTTATAATAGTTTATTTCAATTAAGAAACTCTTACAGTGATAGATTCTCCGAGCTCAGAAACTGAGTAGATTCTGATTCAAGATAGAGTATATTAAGAGAACTAAGAACTTAGTAGACAGACTCTCTTACAGATCTGACTATATTAAGAAGATCAGAATAACAGATACAGAGAGATTAGAGAAAATAGATAAGTGTTATAAGATGTTTAAACTAAGTATTATAAAGAGATTAACTGAAGAGTCTCTTAATTCTCTATAAGAGAAGAGAGAGAAGAGAGAGAAGAAGTCTGTATAACTACTCTTTATAATACTGAGAGTTAACACTCTGAGAATCTCTGTGAAGATTCTCAGAGAGAGTATCTACAATCTGAAGAATTTACAGACTTTGAGAAGTACTGTAAAAGATCTGATGTAAGAAAAAACAGAGTATAAGTCTTTATAAAATCTTCTATTCAGATTATCAGAACTGTAACTGAAGAATAAATATACTCAGTATATTCAGAAACTGCTCACAGCGGAAATCAATTCTGCAGAAATAAAGAAATAAAAGAGACTTAAATAATCTCTTATAAAGAGAGAGCTGAATTTATATATCTATAAATAAGTTTCTATATATAGAACTTATTAAAAGATATTATAACTCTTCTCTAACAGATCATTTTACAGATACTAGAACTTATAAATTACTTATAAGAAAATACTTCTGACTGAATATACAAGAGTGTGGCGGGCTGCGCCCGATCAATCATATAGACTATTGCGTTACACTCCACAGATCCCAACCACTTCATTCTCGAACACGTACGCTCCGATTCTCAGCCATTCTCAATCACTGATCCTCGGCCGCTACGAACGCGCGTATATTCTCCCGCCCCGAAGCTCCACCGCGTATGCCACCACATACATGTATAAATATTCATCTTGATTGCTGATTCTTGCACTTTCTCTTTCTTTCCTTCTTTAATGTTTTTATCTTTGTTATATAAGACCTATAATATTATATCAATCTATTCAGTGTAGGCCTCTTACACTATAAAAATGTTCATCATCTTCTTATTAGAAAATGATTATTCACACATCATCTTCTCATCAGAAATGATTATTTATCAAGAGATATCTGAACATGTAACAATGTGTAAGAAATAGAGAAACAGTCAAACAGTTAAGCAGACACTGAGTTCTCAGATAGTTCTCAGATAGAAGCTTGCTTATCAGTCACTCTGACCCTGCAACAAGATCTTACAAAGAGAATAAGATTTTACAAGAGAATGTCAGTGAAAGACCTGAGAGTTCTGATACTCAGATATATGAGAATATAATTACACATCTGATGATTGATATAATCATGTCTAATGATAATATAGAACTCTCAAACACAAGCATAGATGCAGTGTCACAGTGACTTTAAGCAATGTTGAAACTATAATAACAATAAATAGCTGATATGCATGCAACTCAACAACATTAATATGAAGAGATTCAATGACTAACTCATGCAATTTCAACACCTACAGAATTGAATACAAAAGCACTGAAAGAATGCTTAGATGCTTTCACATATTTCAATGCTTCTGATCTCACTCTCTACTCATCATGAAGAATGAAAATGCTCGCGAAACTGAGTGTAGATGAAGATGTCATTGATTTATTAATTAATCAAGATTGATATATCAATGAATGATTAAAAGATCATGTGAAACAGAAGTTTCATTCATGAATAAAAGTATGTGAATCAGTGTTATGAATGTCTGATAATATTATGAAATATCTTGATATCCTGTTCTGAGACACTGCTATGCAACAGAAAGTATTAGATTGACTACTGAGTGTCTGACAGAGAAATATTCCTCTTATAACATTCATTCCTGACTTCAATATCAAGATTCTAGAAGCAGGTGATCAATCTTGAAAGAATTGAATGAAGATTAGCATGCTCAAGAAGACATTAACTTTTGAACTCTTACAAGCTCTTGTAAGTGTAGACAAAGATCAGACTTATGAAGACTTCTGCACACAGCTCTGAACAATGAATGATCATCTTACTAAGCTCAAGAATATACAGAACAGTGACAGAAGATGTTACATCTCAGTGACTCATACACCCGTGCCAAGGAATAACAATGATGCAGATGTCATGGATTGAGTAGACTTGAATGTCTATACACAAGCAAGGGTCTTCACTGTCTGAACAGTCTTCTGAGTCTCTGAGATCACTTCTGAAGAAGTTGCTGATCAATATCAATATAAAGTATGCATTAACTGTAACTGATCAGAACACATTGCTTTTAACTACTGATCAACTTATGTGTCTTCATACTCAAGAGAAAGATCAGTACCTTCTTGTTCAAAGAATGAATCAGTGTCTGTTCACATCAATTATATTACATTAGAGAAAGATTCAGAAGATAACTATGAGAATGTCTCAGTGAAACAGAGAAAAGATTAGCTTCTGTTCAAATTCATAAACAGAAGCTTGAAGAGGTTGAATAACAATAATTTGAAGAGAAGATAATAATGAATGTGATTCTTGTATCTACTGTGATTGATAACATGTATAATATGAAAGTCATGATAGACAGTGATCTATGTTACTATGCAATGATAAAAGCTTCAGTTGTAAGATGTTATAATCTTCAGTGTATTTCTTTATCAAAACCTTGACTCCTCGCAGGATTTGATGATTCAAAAGACATTTGTACCCATTACATAGTGAAGCTGATCATAGATATGAGAGGACATCAACATAAAGATGTCTATGTATATGAAGTTGATAATCTTGATTACAATCTTATATTAGAACTTGCCTGGCTATCTGAACAAGGTATCTTGTTAAATACTTGAAACAGACACTTGATATTCCCTAACAATGATAGAATTCACAAAGATGATATTCACAAGATTATTGATCTGACACAGATCTCTGTCAATGCCTATGAAATACTCAGAAAAAGAAGTCACTGAAAGAATTGCTGACAGCAGAATCATGTGTCAATCTATTCTGTCAGTCTGACTGATATCAAAAAGACCCTAGAAAAATTATCTCATGTTACAATAACAGATTCTCATACAAAACTCTCTCAATAATATCATGAATATCTAGATGTCTTCTGACAAGATAATATTATAAATATACTTCTCTTACAAGGTTCTGAAGTGAATCACAGTATTAAGTTAGAGAAAAAGAATGATAAGAATTCTGAATCATCATGAGACTCTCTTTATAACATGTTCTGAGATGAACTTCTTCTTCTTCAAAAGACACTCAATGATCTGTTGAATAAAGAATTCATACATGTTAGTAACTCTTCCACTGCAGTCTCTATCCTCTTTGCAAAGAAACCAGGTGAAGGACTTCAATTCTGTGTGAACTATTGAGATCTGAACAGATTGACAAAGAAAGATTGATATCTCTTACCTCTCATCAATGAAAACCTAGCATGAATCAGACAAGCTCAATGATTTACAAAACTAGATGTTATCACTGTGTTTCATAAGATTTGTATCACTGAAGAAGATGAATGGCTTACAGCATTTCAAACATGTTATAGCCTCTTTGAATGAATAGTCACACTCTTTGAACTGGCTAACACTCTCAGTACATTTCAGAAGTATATCAACTGAGTGCTCTGAGATTTCCTTAATGAGTTTGCATCTGCTTATCTAGATGACATCCTCATCTTTACTGATGAATTCAGAAAAGAACATCAAGAGTAGACTAACCGTGTGACCGTGTCTGGGACCAGGACCAGATTTTTTGATAGTCTCATTACCAATTCGACTGATCCCATTACACGGTTTTAACATTAGATAGTAGTTTCATACTGTCTCAGTGAGACTTACTGTCTACTCTTATCACATTTTCCAAATGGGACCATGATTTCCACTTCTCAATTTAAATTATTTTTATTGCTTTAAATGACTTTAAATCTCATTTGAGCGTTACCAAAAAGCGTTACTTTTTAAAAAATTAAAAATAGTCTAAAAAAAACCTTAAAATGTCTAAAAATAGTAACTTTATGCCAAGAATGGGACTAAATGGGACCAAATGGGATCACTTTCTCATTTTTTTCAAGTCATGGTTCCATTTTAAGATCTGATATATAGTCACTTTACATGTTTTTTTAATAGCCAGTCCCAGCAGGATTCACGCCAAGAAATGTATGAGACCAGACCAAATGGGACTAAACGTGAAATTCATGGTCCTGGCGGCCAGTCTAATCAAGAGTATGTGCAAAAGATATTACAATAACTATGAGAAGCAGAACTATTGATAGATATTGATAAGTGTGATTTTAAAGTCAAAAGTATCAAGTATCTGGGTTTTATTATAGAAGCTGATAAGAGGATTCAAATGAATTCTAAGAAAGTCTCTGCCATTCTTGAATGAGAAGCTTCATGTACTGTGAAAGATGTATGAAGCTTCATCAGATTTGCTAACTTCTATCAGTAATTTATATGAAACTTCTCAGATATCATGAGATCACTTACAGATCTCACTAAGAAAGACTCAGTATTTCAATGATCAGTGAGTGCTGAAGCTGCATTTACACAGATGAAGAAGATGTTTATTAATACTTCTCTGCTAATAACATTTGATCCTGATTATAAGACAGTTGTTGAAGCTGATTTCTCTGACTATGTAACAGAAGAAGTGATATTATAATATAATAATAAAGAGATTCTATGATCATGTGTCTTCATGTCTAAGAAACTGAGTTCTGCTGAATATAATTATAAGATCTATGACAAGAAACTCCTCACAATCATATACTGTTTAGAAGAATGAGACTCTGAACTCTGAAGTGTCTCTGAATTTGAGATAGTCACAGATTATAAGAACCTTAAATACTTGACAACTATCTGTAAACTCATCAAATAACAGATGTGATAATCTGAGTTCTTAAGCTGCTTTCATTTTACAATACACTATCATTCTGATAGTCAGAACTCGATGGCAGATGCCCTCTCATAATGAGAGTAAGATATATTATCTGATGTAACAGATACTCACTGAATGAACTGAGAGCACTGACTCTTGAACCTGAAGATACTAGTTGATCAAGATGAAACAGTTCATGACACTATACATGCTTCTTCAGTTAGAACTGCTATTAATATCTTCACTTTCTCTACACTGAATAAACTGTGATATACAGCAGCTCAGACAGATGAACTTCTTCAGATTCTCACTGAAGCAGTATGTCAAGAAGTACTCTGATTTCTTTCAGAACTACATATAAGAACTGATATCTCAGAATGTTCAATTGATGATAATAACATTCTATGATTTCATGAACAACACTGAGTCCCTCACTTCAAATTCTTACACACTCAGATAATGCAAGAGATGCATGATTCATATATGACTAATCATTCAAGCTATAAACAACTGTATAGAATGATCTTCTGAGAGTTCTACTGACCTGAGATATTAAACAGTATCAGATACTTCATCTGAAACTGTAATCACTGTTCTTCTGTTATCTTATAAAAGAACTGTAGAAAAGGTCTATTGAAATCACTCAATGTCTCTGATAGAATCTGATGAGATGTAGCAATTGACTTTGCTGTCAATCTATCTGAGAGTAAGAGTTGTAGAAACATTCTGATCATCATGAATCAACTGAGCAAAGATGTAATATTGAAATCTTATGACAAGATGAATGCTGAACAAGTCACTGAAGCTTTTCTACAGAGCTCATTCTATCAGATGCATGAATTGTCAAGATCTATAGTATTGAATCAGAACTGTTAATTCATGAGTATTCTCTGAACAAGAATCTGTCAAGTTCTCAAGATTATACACTGTCTATCAACTGTCTATCACTCTGAGACTGATGATGCATCAGAACAGACAATTCAGACTGTGAAGAATTATCTCTATAAGTTCTGCAATCACTTATAAGATAATTGACATGATCTTCTTCTACACACAGAGATTGCTATCAACAGTTGAGATGCTGTTTCAACAGATGTAAGCCTGTTCTTTCTTACATATAAATATCACATGAAAGTGTTGAATCTTCTAGAGATCACACAGTTCATATCAGACTCTCACAGTTCAATTCAGATCACTGACAATATAGTAATAAAACTCTGAGATACTCATGATTGAGCAGAGACCTTCATGACAACTGTGAAACAAGATTAAGAGAATTAAATCAATGTTTATCAAGATCTCATCAAATAATATAAGATAGAAGATCTGATATGATTGAATCTTAAGAATATACAAATCACACATTCATCTTGTATGCTAGATTATCATCACATCAAGTATAAAGTGATAGAAGTTCTAGATAGTCATAACTACTGTCTTGACACATCATTAGAAATTCATAATGTATTTCATACAAGCTTGCTCTGCTGCATCATCACTGATTCATTTCCTTCTCAACTGACTTCTGACTGACAGTCACCAGACATCATAGAAGAAGATAATGAGCTTGAGTGAGAGATTGAGAATATTCTTGATAAGAGATTCTGTGACAGCAGCTGATAATATCTTGTGAAATGAGTCAGCTATGATTAACTGACCTGAACTCTGAGTTCTGTATTATCTGAAACAGTGACTCTTGATCAATGAGAACTGCTTCTGAAAGAGGGAGCTAATGTAATGAGCTGCGCCTGATCAATCATATAGACTATTCTGTTACACTTCACAGATCTCAATCACTTCATTCTCAAACATGTATGCTTCAATTCTCAGTCATTCTCAATCACTGATTCTCAGCTGCTACAAACACGCGTATATTCTCCCGCCCCGAAGCTTCACCATGTACATCATCACATACGCGTATAAATATCCACCTCAATCACTGATTCTCACACTTTCTCTTTCTTTCCTTCTCTAACATTTTTATCTTTGTTATATAAGACCTATAATATTATACCGATCTATTCGGCGTAGGCTCCTTATAAAGAGCTTATGAAGAAGATAGTGAATTCTTATACTATTTATTAGAGCTTATGAATAGTGTAGTTCAGATTATATAGAGAACTTACTTCTCTACTCATCTTATAGAAATCTTGAAAACAGCTAGAAATGAACACTCTTATAAGTTTCTCTTAAAATAAGAACATATATAATACCTGTTTTAACAGTGTACTGATAATAGTAGATTACTTCATTAAAATGACACACTTTATACTCACTTATAAGAACTTAAAATCAAAGAATTTAACTTATATCTTTATCTGCAATGCAATCTGATTATATGAGTTATCTATGAATATTGTCTTAGATAGAGAATTAATCTTTATAGAGAAGTTCTGATCTGATCTGATAACTATACTGAAGATCTTGTAAGATCTAAGCACAGCTTTTTATTAACAGACAGATTATCAGACAGAATATCTGATAAGTATATTAAAATGATATCTATAGTACTTTATCAATTATAATCAGAATAACTGAGTGTATTAATTATCACTCACAGAGTTTGTATATAATAACTCAAAGCATATCAGTACAGATAAGATCTTCTTTGAAATACTTATTAAGACTTATCTACAGATGAGTTTTATAAACCTGTAAAAGTATTCTATAGAGTGAGATTATACTTATAAATGAGCTGAGACAATTCAGAATATTCAGCAGAAAGTCTGTGAATTCTTGAGAAAGACTCAAGAGTATTAGAAGAGATACTATGACTTCAAGTACATTATAAAGAGTTTTAAGAAAGATGATAGAGTCTGACTAAGTTTGAAAAATATTATTATATAAAGATCTAGTAAGAAGCTGAATGTCTTACAGACAGAGTCTTGTAAGATTATAAAGAAAGTTAGTTTATAATTCTACAGATTAAAACTGTTATCTGAGTTATAGATATATAATATTTTTCATATCTCTTCACTTTATAAATATAAGAAATTCTCAGAAGAGAATTCTGTGACTCATCACTCTGTTCACAAAGTACTAGAGAGTGAAAGAGAATATTAGATTAAGAAAATTATTAACTCAGAGAAGTGAGATTACAAGCTCTGATTCAAGATTCAGTGATAAGAGTATTCTGACAAGATAAATGAGTTCACTTGAGAATCATTCAGATAGATAAAATATCTATAAAAGCTGAGACATGACTTTCATACTGTAAATTCTGATAAGTCAGAATAATACAGTTTTCACTAAGAATCTGATTGTGATTAGACTGACCGTGTAACTGTGTCTGAGACTAGAATCAGAATATTTGATGATCTTATTACTAGACTGACTGTGTAACTATGTCTGAGACCAGAATCAGAATATTTAATAGTCTCATTTATGATTCAAAGAATGCTTACCAGCGTACGATTACAGGCGTACACCGGCTTCTTATATATTGTAATATTGTACGCTAAATTAATTAGTGGCTGCTATGACCCCTCTTTACACTTGTAAGCAAGTTCAGAAGTGGCTGTGTTATTATTCAACAGTTGTACATTCTTCCGAATCACATCCTCTCTCACCAGATTCAGTCATGCTCATGTGACCATGACATCTGCCCTAGCTTCATGCGGATTAATGTGCCACTAGCATTCGCGATCTTGTGATCTATTCCTGATTCGGCTAGTATTCTGTGTACACTCTTACAAAGAAACTTTCACTATATTACATCTCTCATTCACTAACTTTTCTCATTCTTCAATCATCTTCTTCATCATTATTATCATTGAATGTCATCATCATTCAAGATTTCTATTTCTTCTTCTGTTCAACTCTTTCTATCTGTTTATCTATTATATTATACACATTTCTGGCAATGGCTCTCTGTTTCCATAACAAGTATTATCATAGTACTCATACCAGGCAGTTCATTAGCAGTAAGTGTAACACATTGTGAAACATAGTCAGAACTTGTTTATCTTCTAACAATTATCAGAATATATTATCATGAATGACACATCTTCTTCATCTTCTTATACACTCTTAACTGTTTTTTCTTCTCAGCAGGTTTCTGATCATATTTTCTGACATGATTTTGTATAAATACAGATGCTGATATGTTTGTTTTTATTCACATAGAATCTTCATATATTGACAGATCTGTATCTGTCAGTGATAGTGAACTCAATATTGAATCATTGATCAAGAACTTGAAGAATGTGATAATGAAGAAATTGCTTATATTATATATGATCAGATCTCTCACATTCTCTCTTACCTCTTCTGCTACTTCTTTCTCTGCTGCTTCTCTCTCTGTTTCTTTCTCTGCTGCTTCTCGATCTTCTACACTTGCCTCTGTGTCTGATTCTCCCACTTCTGCTACCTCTGTTCCTGCAATTCTCACTTCTACTACTTCTGGTTTTACTGTCTCCACTTTCATTACCAGCTCTCCTCATTTCAAGAAGATATTATGTAAGCTTAATGAACCACATTTCTCAGCATGTACACTTCTACTCTTCTTACTGACTCTCAGAATAATTTATTGTATAAAGACTGTATATAACATGACTATCTAAAGCTCAGTCACAGACACTGATTATTACATTTATTTTAAATATTTATAATGAAGTAATTGTTCATTCATATCAGAGAATCATCTTCCTCTTTAACAGTGTTGAAATTATAAGTCTTTTTCTTTTTCATCTTTTCTTTCTAACACTGATTTTTCTGTTCTTAGAGGAAATCATTATGAGTTTTACTGTGTATGAAGTCATAGCATTCACAGATATTAAGAAGCTTTTTATGACTGTAAAGTTTAATATTGCAGAGATATTCACTCTAATGAATTTCTTCAAGATAATAGATTTATATCAGTCTATTCTCTGACATCTGTTGTCTGACTTTGTGATGCAGGCAAAAGATATTCATGTTTTCAGAAACAGGAACATGAATGTTGTACTCTTTTACACCTGCAGATGTGAGGCTTATACACCTTGTCTGAGATGTTGTCATGAGAATGAGCTGTTCACACACTGCATTCTGCTTCCTGCATTTCTCTGTATCTCTCTCTCTCTTTCTGAGAAGCCTCATGTGTGTTGTAATTATGTGTATAACTCTAAGATCAGTGAGTGTTTATTCAGTAACTGTTCTCATCTCTGATTTTGCAATTTTCATAGGCTGACAATGATTCTTAGTTGCTTCAGTGTCAGAGATTATTCTAATCAAAGATGACAACATCACTGAGACTATCTTCTCTCACTCTCAAGCTTCTTCTGTCACTTTCTCTCTCTTCTCTGCAGAGAAGGTTGTGTGCACACTGAATTATAAATGTTCAGCTCTGAATAACTCCTGTCATTGTTCATTCAGTCCTGTGCCTTCTTCTTCTTCTATTTCTTCTGCCTCTGCCTCCTCTGTTCTGGCTTCTGATTCTATGAGTCCTGTGCTCTTCTTCAATTTCTCTACACATATACATGCACATTTCTATATTGACATTCCAGCCAATCTCATGATAAATGACATTAATGTCATACACAGAGTAGTAGAGGAATTGAAGACATGTACAGTGTTGTTGCAAGAGCAGCTTGCAGCTCTCAAATTCCTTACAGATCTTGAGTTTTGAGATTTTCTTTGTTTTTGACATTTTTCAGATGATGTGGTGTTGAAAATAGATTTAAATGTGTGACATATGAAAATGAATGAGATGTGTATGTTAACATTTGTCTTTTACAGTCAACTCTTACAGTTGATGATCAATTCATTATCTCTTTTCTTATGCTTTTTCTTTATCTGCTAGTCACTACTCTTACATGACCTCTATATAATACAGTATTCAGTGACTAGGTTCAGCAGCTTTCATCTTTTATGATTCTGTCTCATGCATTATACTGTCTCTCTTTGCCTGTTCAGATCACTACAGTGAACAGCTTATTGAAACTAATCTCACTGAATCTCTGAGCATCTTCAGAGATTAAGATAGCTTGGTCTCACATGTCTGCAGATATTTCAGATAGTTTATTCTCTGTGATCTCTGCAATTGAACTGATGTAAACAGTTAAATTCAACTCTGAATTTCTTTTTCTTCTGTAATCTGACTCATATGCAAGTCTGCTGCTTTGAGACTGCTCTTTGCTGTATTACATTCACTGTCTGCAGTGCATTATTATATGATTAGCTACAGTCTTATCACTTATTAAAGTGTAACATTCATCTGATTTCTTCATTACTTCTCATTCTTTTCTTATAATCATGAAAAGATCAGAATAAGTGAGATCATCTGATTCATAAGTGTCTATGATTTCTCTTACTTTGTGAGACTTTTCAATTGTAAGTCTCTTCTTTTTCAATACTGATAATAGTGCTATAGATAATCATAATTCACTCAGATCTTGCATCTTTGCTTTCACAAGTTGTGAATTATTTATTAAGTTGTGTAAGACTCATCTCTCTGATTCCTTCAGTGCATAAGTTCTCAGAGAATGTGATTTGAGTATTTTATAGAGTTCAAACCACCTAGATTGAAACTTCTCAGAACTCTCATTGTGTATAAGAACTCATGTTCTCATCTTGAGACTCAATTTCTTAACTAGTGAGTCTTGTATTCTTTTCAATTGAATTGCTCAGTTCAGGAGTAACTTATTAGCTTTTGCATGTGTGTGGCTGATCTCTTTCAATCTTGATTCTGTGTCTGCAACTGCTGTGTTCACAACTGCTACTGCTGTGTCTGTAACTGCTGTTTCTACTGCATCTGTGACTGTTGCATCTGCAACTGCTGTTCCCTCTCTCACCTTTTCTAAAGCATTCTCTGAGATGTGTGGATGCAATCCATACAACAGATAGAATGGTGAATGCTTGAAGACTGCATGCTGTTGAATCCGCGTGGTCAATAGCACCTGCTCAAGATATTCATTTTATAGTCTCATAGACTTGCTCACTAGATATTTCATCAGCATGTTGCTCAAGATTTCATTCAAGTGTTTCATCTTCTCATTCATTCATGAATGATATAATGTTGTTCTACAATGTCTTGTCTGTAACTGGCTCATGAAATGCCTCATCACTTCTTCTACAAGATTCACATCATTATCAGTTAGAATCTCACACAGCTTTTCATAGTTGATATAGATCTCATTATATAGGAACTTCATTATCATCTTCTCTGTTATCTCTGAAACTGCTTTCACAACTGACCAGCCAGTAGTGTAATCAATAGCAGTGATTATTCATTGATTTCCATTTGATATCCGCAGTAATATGTCTATGAGATTCTTCTCTTATTATTCAAACAGTTGTATTGTACACTTCATCTGATGTTATACTTTCTCATGTTCTAACCCTTTCTTAGATTCTTTCACAACCTGATAATTCAGGTATTCATGAGCATACATCTGAATATCCTCAGTCATGCTTGGTCAGTATACTCTTGGTTTGAGTACACTCATGAGTTCAGGGCTTCTCAAGTGACTGAATTCCTTGTGCATGTGAGTCATCAAGTTATATTTAAATGAAGATTCTAGATAGAGAGCTTCTGTGTATTCTAGATCACAGTAAAGCACAACATCATTTTTTAATTTTCTCAGCTTAAAGTTCAGAAGTATCTCTTCTACTACTCTCATAAGATGCTTATTATCTGATACCTTGTCATTCTTTAAGTAAGAGATTATAGTGTTCACTCATTCTGATTTCTTGCATTTTCTCAGTGTGTTTAACACAAACATTTCTTGTGCCTGGTTCACAGAATTCTCACTCATAAAATCAGGGCTGTGACTGATTGCATCAGATATCACAGTGTCTGATCTCTTTCAGTATTTGATATGAAGATTGTACACTTGAAACTCTGAGATTCAACATGCTAAGTGTTTGAAAGGTTTTATTATCAATTATAGATAGATAAGACTTTCATGATCTGTAATCACTATTATTATATAGCTGTTATTGATATATCTATTTCATAATATCAGCATGTGCTGAATCACTAGCAATTTCTTTTCATACACTGAGTAATTGATCTCAGTGTCTGATAGTTTTCTATCATCATATGTCACAGAGTGCAGCTTGCTGTTCTTACTCATCTGTAGAAGAGTGTCTCTGATAGCTCATTTAAATGCATCTATCTTGATATAGAAAGATTTATTACAATCTAGTTGAATAAGCACTGAGAATGTTATGACATGTTCTCTCAGTGTAAGAAAAGCCTCTTCATACACAGTATTTCAGATGATTGAATGAAACTTCTTCTTTCACAGATTTGTATCTGTTTCTCTTAAGAGATCTTCAAGTGATGCAGATATTCATATGAAATTCTTGATAAATCTGCAGTAATATGAGACTAACTCAAGAAACTATCATATATAGTGTACATTTCTCAGCTGCAGTCAATTCACTATGACATTCAATTTCTTTAGAATGGGATATATACAGTCATCACTCACTATATATTCTACAAACTTCAACTCTTTCATTTCAAACACACACTTTGTTGATTTGATATAGAGCTTATACTCTGTCAGAGTTGTAAACACTTCATCAAGATACTTCAGATGTTTGTTGTATAAGTTTGAAAAGACTAGAATGTCATCAAGATATACAAGACATGAGATTCTATTCTGTTTATAAAGGATTGTATTCATCATCATTTGAAAGATAACAGGTGCATTTGTCAGACTAAATGATATTATCAGGAATTTGAACTTCTCTCATTGTGTATTAAACACAGTTCATGGAACTGACAGTTCACTTATATAAATCTATCAGTATTCTGAGAGAAGATTAATCTTTAATAGATATCAAGCATTTTCAACTGTATTCAACTGTTGTTGAATTCATGATAATGAATATTCATTCTTGATTATAAGCTTGTTGAGTGCTTGATAATCAATACATATCTGTCACTTCTCACTCACCTTTTTCACAAATAGAACTGAAAAGTCTCACACACTTAATAAGAGTTATATAAGATCACATTCTAGAAGGTCTGTGATCTGATGCTTCTGTTCTTCAAAGTGTATTTGTGACAGAGAATACATATTCTGATTGACTGATTTTGTGTTCTCTGTGTCAATCTCATGTACAAATCCTTGTTTCAGCAGTAATTCTGATGAAAGATCTGTTCAGAAGATCTTTTCATACTTCTTCAGAAGCTTCTTTATACACTTGTTCTTCTGCATATCTTTTATCTTGATTTTCTCCACTTTCAGATTCTGTATGATATACAGAATACTTTCAGATGAGGTCTTACAAATCATTCTCTTTACTTATTAATGTATAAGCAGATTTAACTCTTCTATACTAGAAGTGTGAAATGTCCTTCTTATATCAGTTAATAGAATTGTATGAACTGTTTTCTTTCTATCAGTTAACTGCATATGACATGTACATCATTGAATCTGCAGATTGAATCTTTGAAATCAATCAAGTCTGAGAATAAGATTGTATTTCATGTTCTGCAGCTCTCACACTCAAATATAGCAAGATCATTCTCTGAAGTGCAAGAGAACTCTTACTCTTACAGATAATATTAAATATCAGTTATCAGATAATCTTATGTGTCAGAGATTCTTCACTCAGTAAATCTCTTTCAGTTTTTGAATTATATAATTACTAATATATTATGTAGAAGCTTCTGTGTCTGCTAACACTTTTACAGTCATCTCTCAATTCTTACTCAAGTGCTTCTTATACATTAATATTTCAGGTCTCAAGGTATTGAGATAAGTGTCTGCTTCATCATTCTCACTCACACCTCATTTAGAAGCCTGCTTCTTCTTTGTGTTTACAGAATTCAGAGAATCATCTAACACAGACATCTCTTTCACTTTAAAGACTTTTCATAGAATATCAGTGAGTATCTCTGAGCTCACTGATTCTGCTAGTTTTTTAACTCTCTTACTTCTCTTAACTGTGCATGCTGAATGCAATCTTTTGCATCATGATTTTGATATTCACAGTTAAAGCAAGCTCAATGTTTACAACATCAAGATTTTCACTCAGAGAATTTCTTTTTCAGAGAATTCAGTCCTTTAGCAATGACATTCAGATCTAGATTTATTATATTCAGATGTGTGACTTGTGTTATAGAAGTCTAATTACTCATTCTTCACTGAGACATACTTGATTGCAGTATTTTCTATCACAATTGACTCACTTGTCCCTGTATAATGAGAATATTGTATGCTTTCTTCACTGTGTCTGACTGTGAGATTAAGCATTTTCATTTCACTCTCAACTCAGATATAAGATCATGAATAATAATCTGTAAATAGAAAGATGTTGAAAGCTCTTCATTCAATATGAGATAGTATAAGCTGAAGTGTGTAAAGTATGATGTAAGATTATTCACTTATCTGCACTCAGTGAAGTGTTTATAATACTTATCTCATATATTCACTTTCTCAAAGTTATACAAGATTCATTTGAAAAACTCATTCCATGTTCATGAGAATAAATATCACTCTAAGTCTGTGAGATTTATCTTTTTATCAGTCATTTATAATGACTTCACTTTTTCATGTAGAAATATAACAGATCTTAAGACTTGTTGAAATTCTGTTAACTGTCTGTCTGTGAGTTCATATTTAATCTGATAATATAATTGCATCTGACTTAGTCAGCTGATTACAGCATCATTTTTTCAGTCTTTATTGAAGCTTGATAACTTCAGCAGATCTCTCAGCTTGATATATCTCATACTCAGATTCTCATCCTGCGCAGCAGTCTCTGATGGTGTGTACACTTCTGAAGAGATTATAAATGATTGTGATGAAACCTTCAGGTTCAGTATAGTCACCTGTTTACATAAACATTTAATCTCTCACTGCAGGCCTAAGGTCTGGTTTTCTCTATTCTTATTAATGATGATGATTGCGTCAGTGAAGCTCTTCATAATGAATGCTTAATTCACAGTGAATGCTAATTGTTGTTTAGCTTTCATCTTGATCTGCCACTGTATACACAAGATCTCAATCTCATTTAGAATCCTTATACATGTACAGAGCTTCAATTTCAGTTCAGCAGTTTCAGCTGCTTTTCTTACTGCTTTAAGTAAACTCTCTGAGAGATTCTGCATATCTTTCAGTTCAGATAGCAGAGAAGAATGTTGTTCATATTGACTAGAAAAGGTATTCATTTCAGTGATTTCTCATTGATTGTATAATGTCTATTATGATATCACTGTATTATTATATCACTATATTATTATAGCACTATATTGTTATATGATTTCTGTTATCATCATACAACTCTGGTAATGATCACTCTTCTCTTTTATTCTTCTTTTGAGTAGAGAGTGAAGTTCTTTGAATCTCATTTATCACTCTCATCTTCTTTCTCACACCTCATCTGTTCGCATACATGGCATTCATCTGAGTGTGAAGTTTTCCCTCTACAAGTGAAGCAGCATCAATCAAATGCTCTTTCACTCATCACTCTTTATACTCTATCTTTTGAGACATTCTAGGACTACACTGGCATGATAACTACAAATCACTTCATAGGCAGAATTATTATGCTCTGGAGGAGCCTGTGCTTCTCATCAGTTTTTAGACATGCTATCAGATGTGATTCAAAGAATGCTTACCAGCATACAATTACAGGTGTACACCGGCTTCTTATATATTGTAATATCATACACTAAATTAATTAGTAGCCGCTATGACCCCCCTTTACACTTGTAAGCAAGTTCGGAAGCGGCCGTGTTATTATCCGACGGTCGTACGTTCTTCCGAACCACATATTATCAATTTGACTGATCTTATTACACATTTTTAAGATTATATAATAGTCTTATACTGTTTCAGTGAGACTTACTATCTACTCTTATCACATTTTTCAAATGAGATTATGATTTTCACTTCTTAATTTAAATTATTTTTATTGCTTTAAATGACTTTAAATCTTATTTAAGTATTATTAAAAAGTGTTTCTTCTTAAAAAATTAAAAATAGGCTAAAAAAAACCTTAAAATATCTAAAAATAGTAACTTTATACTAAGAATGAGACTAAATGAGATCAAATGAGACCACTTTCTTATTTTTTCTAAGTCATGATTTCATTTTGAGATTTGATATATAGTTACTTTGCATGTTTTTTTCATGATTAGTCCTAGCGGGATTTACACTGGCTGCTGAGATTATGAATTTCATATTTAATCTCATTTGATCTGATCTTATACATTTCTTAGTATGAATTCTGCTGAGACTAATTATTAAAAAAACATGTAAAGTAACTATATATCAGATCTCAAAACAAAACCATGACTTAGAAAAAATAAGAAAGTGATTTCATTTAATCTCATTTAGTCTCATTCTTGACATAAAGTTACTATTTTTATACATTTTAATGTTTTTTTTAGACTATTTTTAATTTTTTAAAAAGTAATGCTTTTTGATAACACTCAAATGAGATTTAAAGTCATTTAAAGCAATAAAAATAATTTAAATTGAGAAGTAGAAATCATGGTTTCATTTGAAAAATGTGATAAGAGTAGACAGTAAGTCTCACTGAGACAGTATGAGACTACTATTTAATGTTAAAACTGTGTAATGAGATCAGTCAAATTAATAATGAGATTATCAAATATTCTGATTCTGATCTCAAACACAGTCACACAGTCAGTCTAACTGACAGCACTGAGAGCTTTGCAGAAACTGTCAGCTAGAGTCTGCAAGGAATTCCTTGTGAGAAGACTTAGAGTAAAGAGTGAGACTACACTGCTGAGAGTCAGATACTGATCTGAGAGAGACACAGAGTTAGTCACTGATCTGAAGATCAGATACAGTGACAGAGCTGAAAGAAGTGAAGATACTATTATAAATAACAGTGTCTCTGTATTACTAGCTGATAGAAAGTAATCAGCGATATTATAAGAACACTTATAAGAAGCTCAGCAGTAGTCAGACATTATTTATAAAGATATTGAAATTGAAAAAATTTTTATTCTTGAGAAGTTCTTGAATTAATATATAGATATTTTTAGAAATACTCTCTCTCTATTATCTGATTAAAAACACTTCATAGATAAATAAGAATACTTATAGTTTATAAAAATAAGAGCTGTTACAGAAAAAGAGAAAAGTAGATAAGATTTTATAAACAGATCTGAAATATTTATACTACTCTAGAGAGATTTATTTATACTATAAGTAATCTTACAGAACAGTCAGATCACTCTAATAAATAAAGAGTAATTATAAATTATAGATCTGAATTTTTCTATATAATTATAAAAAGTGATTGCAGACTGTAGACATCTTGATTCTACAATTCTATAAAGTTAATGAAAGAATGAAAAATTCCTTACAACTTTACAGTGTTAAAGAATGATGATTTATAAGAATGAGTAAAAGAGTAACTCATAAATACTTCTCTTTAATAAGAATAATCTTACAGTAAGTGATTCATCTGCACAATAAATCTGTGTGACAGTTATATAAAAATGTTATTGACAAATAATTGAAGATCAACTGAAACTCTTCATATTGAAAGATATGAAATGAATCTATGTGATAATTATATAAGAATCTTGCAGAAACAGTTGAGACTTAACTAAAATTCTTCTGTATGAAAGATGTAAGATAAATCTGTATAATAGTCAGAGAAAGATCTGTAGATTATAAAAAATCTTACAGAATAAGAAACTAAGTGCTAGACTTTTTTCTTTTCATAATAATACAGAATTTTTCCTCACTGAAATTTTTTATAGATATAAAGAATTTTTACTGAGTATCACTGTAGTGCTGAGTCTGATTCTATGAAATCACTCAGTGAAAGACTTCACAGACAAAGTCTTAGAGAGAAGAAGATATATAAGAAATTTCACTTTCTGTAAATTCTTTACTTTTATTTCTATCTCTTATGTAATTAATAGAGTTAGCAGCTCTTGACTACATACAACTATATAGACTGAAGTTCATGACTACTATTCATAACTCAGCTTAAATACTATTATACATTTGACTTTTATATTTATCTTTTTATCATGAATACTTCTAGTAGCTATCAGTACATATCATGTCAAGCTGCAAATACCTGAATAATCACCTGCAAGCACTTATTCTTACAGAAAACAGCTTCACTCTGAGTTCTTATAATCTCACTCTTTGACAGCATTTAGCTTAAAAACATCTGTATATAATTATACATGTTGATGATCTTCATATCTTTGTACATAGTCTGAAGAATTCTGATTAACTAGTTGATATCTTATAATAAAAGCTAGAGATCAAAGACTTAAAGCAACTCATAAAATATCTAGATATAAAAGTAAAATATATAAAGAGTAAAATTTAATTAACACTTTAATATGATATTAATCAATTAATAGAAGATTTTCGTCTAGATGATATAATCACTACTTATACACTTATAAATAAAAACTTATATCTAGATGACTTCTCTGTTTCTAAAAAAGAAAGTAATTTTATAAGGCAATAATTTCAGTATAATATTAAGTATCTGTAATACTTAGATATTAAGCTGCAGCTGACTATCATCTGTGCAGTATCTCTACTAATATAGAAGAATATTACTCTCACTTCTAAGATGTAAAAAGCTCAATTACATATTATTCAATATTTGAACAGAATGCATGAGATTGATATATTCTATGCAAAGAATAATAATGAAGAATCTGAGAATGAATTTCTAAATATAATATATATATTAGTTAAATACATGAATTCCGATTAAGCCGATCTGTTAAATAATAATTATATATCTATATTTAGTTACATCTTCAAATTGCGAAATACACTGATTTTATAATGATTAAGCAAGTAACTCTGTGTATTCTTAAGCTCTAATAAGACTGAATATATAATATTGAGTGAAGCTGTATATAAAGTAATATAGTTAAGAAGTATAATAATAAATTTAAGCTTTATTAAAGTAAAAGACTTTCTGCTAATTAAGATAAATATTAAGAGAGTGATTGATCTTGTCATAATAACTGTGATTATTATAAGAAGTAAGCATATTAATATCTGATTTCATTACACTCACAGTCAGTTGAATAATAATATAATCT
This sequence comes from Blastomyces gilchristii SLH14081, assembly GCF_000003855.2. Lineage (NCBI taxonomy): Eukaryota > Fungi > Ascomycota > Eurotiomycetes > Onygenales > Ajellomycetaceae > Blastomyces > Blastomyces gilchristii. The sequence goes on from NW_003101674.1 coordinate 1,805,285, forward strand.
AAATTAATTACATCTCAACTGAAGAAATGATAGTAGATGAATTAACTAAACTCTTAAATATAATTATATTTCATTGATTGCTTAACTTACTAGATTTTATAGATAAAGAGAGATGAAATACTTAAATTCAATGTAGATAGCATGATTTAAATAAATTGAAGAATAGCATAGCTAGATTTGTAAGAGAAGATTGATTCTTTTTTTTTTATAATATTTAAGATCTTGCATAGTGTTGCGAGAAGAAGTATAGTATCTGTCTCAGCATTTCATATGTAATATAAATATAGCTAGCTCTTGTATGTTCTCACTGAATACAATAGATTAATCATCTTATAAAAATTCATAAATATGTAGTAATATATAATATGACAGAACCGAAGCGGTGGCTAGTTAGCGGTGTCATGTAGAGGTAGTTGTTTGAGAAGCTGTACAAGTGAGCTTGACTATCTTACTTGAATAGTGAGCTCATGAGCTACAGAGTTATTGCAAGAATATCACAGATATGATACTTAGTATACTAAGAAAATTGTATGAGAAATATAGTAACTCTTGTATATATTCTCATAGAAGAAAGACAAATCACTGACTTCTTTAATAAGAAGCCAGTATCTAGCTATTCTATATAGACAATGAATGAATACTCTTCTCTCATTTCATAAGTGTGATTAACTGAAGTAATATCTTAGCAGTATCTCACTATTAAGAAAGAGTAATCTGCTGATCTTATATAGAAGTAAGATTCTCATATTTATCAATTGAATCTTTCTATAATTTTTATAAGACAATCAGAGACTTATTCTGATATTTTCTAGTGAGTAGCAAATGTCTTTGTGATGTGACTACAGTCTCTGTAACTGTCAAGAAAGCCTGATTGAAGATGAAGACAGCAGTGTTAACAGATCATAGAAGCACTGCTTTCATTATCACATCTTCTTCTTCTTCTTCTTTTATTTCTCTTACAGCTGTGATAATAGTCACTGTGTCTTGCAGTGAGATGTCATCTCTTCTGTCAGTCAGTTTATCTATGTTCAGTACTTTCTCTGTTCTTTCTGTCACTGTTGCAACACTGCTATCTTTCTCAGTTAACACAGTAATGTATGACTCTATGTGATCATTCAGAGAGAACTCTGAGAAGAGCTTGATTCTGAGAACAGTGACTCTGAGAAGCTCAATTCATAGTTTCTCTTTCACAGCATGTCTGAGCTCTGCTCAGAATGCTGCTGAATTGAATTCACAGAGTTCTGTAATTTCTTTGTCTTCTCTCTATAAGAAGACTCTGATGTAGTCTCTGACTGACACTGACACTTGTCTGTACTTTGCTAAGCAGCTGAAGAAAGAGGGAATTTTATATATCTGTTTCTTCTCTCACTTCTGTTATTTCTATTATATCTGCAACAACAACTTCTGTCTCTCTGTAAGTATTACTTCACAGAAAGACATTATATCAGCTCTGACAAGAAGCTCAGATGCTCAAGCAGTACAGAGTGAGAGTCTTGAAGCTTCAAGTATTGACAGATTCTATTAAGACTGAGAAGATCTCTCTTGCTCATCTGTAAAAGAAGGTGAAAGCATGAATCTCTGAGATAAAAAACATCTCAGAATGACTGACTCTAAGAAGAGATCAGTCAGTATCACTATTGAAAGCATCATAGAGACAAATCACTGATTGAAGAGAATCTCACTCTAATTAAAGCAGATAACTGAGATGCTTTATAAATTGATAAATTGATATTTCATATATTTCTCATGCTCTTCTACAGCACTGCAGTGCTAACTTCTCAGCAGATAGATATTAATACTGAAGACTTCAATAGTGAAGAATGAGTTTAATGAGAATATAATTATTGATGAGTAGACTCTGATCCCTCTTTTTACTTTTTCAGCAGACTGCAGCTCTATTAGAATAGCAGCAGTCTGCAGATTGATAATATTAATCTTTATTAATTTTAAATATCTCTTTCTTTTCTTATTAACTGCTTCAGAAATTTTACACTTGTGTAGTCTCATTAAACTTCTAAAAATTCTTTGAGAGAAAATAGAAGAAGAGTGCTATAAAGTTCATAAGATATCAGCTTATTACTGTGAGATTATCTCTAAAAAATCCTTTGAGAAAAATGAGAAGTTTTAAGTAGCATTTCTTACTCAATATTTCTGATATGTAACAGAGTGATCTCTACTAGCTGTCTTATTACTTGTAATCTCTTTCTCAGCATTTTTCAAATGCTCAAGCAGTTCTCATGAATTCTCTGACAATGAATAATCTTCTCATTTTATGAGATATTGAAGCTTGTTATAATATGTTCACTTATTCAATATTTTCTTCATAAGATATTCAGTATCACTCTCAATCTTGATATCATTCAGCTGAGGCAGCTCTGTCTCAGAGTATTACTTATAGAGCTTTAAATAGAAAATATAAAAAATAAAATGAATTAATTTCAATTCTGAGAGTAATTTTAACTTATATATCTGTTTATTCATCACTCTTATTACTAGAAAAGATTCTAGTCATCATTCACTAAGCTTCTTATATAGTCTTATTATCTTGATATTCTTTGCTGAAAGAAGTACTTGATTCTCTATTAAGAACTTTATTAAAAGATGTTTTTAATTATAGTATTCTATCTACTACTTCTAAGTATAGTAAATGCTATTCATCACCTTCTTATGAATTTTATTTAAAAGTGTCAATCTCACTTTTATTTCTGACACTGAGAGATACTCTATTCTCTGTATCTATTCAATATTCTAACTATCTATTCTTCTCTTTGAAATGTCATCTGTCATGTCACTGTGTAATGAAGAATTATATTCATAATAAGTATAGAAAGAAGATATCTTTAAGATTACATTCTTTACATTACTATACATAAATTCAGTGATTAGAAGATGTTTAGATCAATTATTCTGATAATATAAACAGAATACTTGAAGATGCTGTTTTAATATCTGATTCTGATATTCAGTCTGATCATCTGTCTGCAGATGAATTACAGTACTGAGAAGATATTTTATTATAAGATAATAGCAAAAGACTGATCAGTACTTGCTAGTGAAGAGAGATTCTTGATCTGTTATTAATAATCTTAAAGCACTGTGATCATGAATAATGATATCTAAGAATAGATCAGTCAATTCAGAGACTTTAATCTTTTTATAAGTAGAAATATATTTTATCATCTTTGTGAAACAGTTAATAATGATCAAAATTAAGTCATATTCTTTGACTCTTGTTAACTTTAGTAGATCAACTATGAAATCTATTAATAGATTCTATTATAAGTTCTTTGAAACAGACAGTGACATTAACTTACTATATTACTTATACTATGAGATCTTTATTCTTTGACAGATATCATAAGTTTTAATATACTCTTTGACATCTGCTCAGAGCTTGTCTTAAATATATTTATATTTTAAAAGCTTCTCAGTCTTCTCTAACTCAAAGTATTCTGTATGAGAATTATTATGATGAATTCTCAATAACTTCTGACACACTGCTCTACTATAAGAGACAAAGACTGAATCATTTAGCAGTAGAAGTTCATATTCTTCTAGTTATCAGTAACTTGATTTCTTAGTAATATTATCTCATTCAGAGTCTGTCTCTTTTAAGTTTAAACTGAATTCTTTCTTCTTCAACTTCTGAATTTAAGCTGTAGTAGAGATATTCTTCTTCTGTAACTTATTAATAAATTTTAAAAGTAGTCAAATTAAAAGATTGTAGACTGTTTCATTCTTTATTAATTTAATGATAGTAAGATATAATATAAGAAGCTTATGATCTTCAGTATCAGTTCTCTGTAAAGATCTAGATTTTCTTTCACCTTCTATACTGAGTTATACAGCTGTCTTATCAGTGTCATTTCTGAGCTTCAGAGAACTTTAATTTCCTGTAGCCAGCTTCTTCTGCAGTGATGACAGAGATTCTCTTATAGAATTCTTCTCTAAATTAATAATATTATAATCAGATTATCTAGATAATGTATCAGCAGAATTAAGTCAATCTGAACAGTATTAGATATAGAAATCATACTTCAAAAGCAGCTTTACTCATCTGGCTTAATGTTCTATCAAGCTCTTTGTTATCAAGAAGTAATGCAGATTTGTATAATCAGTAAGAACTTACACTGAGTACTTACTACTCTGAAGATAATATCATCAGATCTTAAAGAATTTGATAATTACTAACATCTCTTAATTATGAGTATCATATCTTCTCTGTGTAAGTGATAATTTCTTGAAGAAGAAGATCACTGATCTTCATTCACAGTGTCTTATAAACTCTGTAAAAAAGTCTTCTTTCACAGATATTTCATCATCTGTATTCTCAGAAGTAATTATTCTCTAATTCTTTCAATATTGAAAGATCTTTAATATCAACTGTGAAAAGATTTCACAGATCTCATTCTTAGATGTATTAGTCTCACACTGACTGAGTAAGTTAGAATTAAAGTGATTCAGCATTATAATATCTGTAAAAGTCTGTTTCAATTCTGTAAATACCTGTACAGTGTCTTGAATAAGAGTAAACAGTTCTGTCTTTCTGTCTTTCACACTTCTCTTTAACATATCTATAAGAAGAGCAGTAATCTGTGAATATACATAGATGAATCATCTGTAGAAATTAATAAATTCTAGAAATATCTGCATCTTACAGTACATTCACAGTATCAGTCAGTTCTTAATAACAGAGACTCAGCTTCTGTTCATTGAAATACTATTCATCTCAATAATATAATCTAAGAAATCAATCTTCTGCATGTAGAATGAGTATTTTTCAGTATTTGTATAGAGTTAATACTGTCTTAAGTGACTTAATACTTCTCAAACATGAGTATCATATTCTTTCTTTATTTTTAAGAAGATTAGAATGTCATTCAGATATACTATACAGAAGATGTTAACAAGACTCTGCAGTGTCTCATTTATATAGATCTGAAAGATAACTGAAGTATTATAAAGATTAAAAGATAAAACAAGATATTTAAAATTATCATACTTGATAAAAAAAGTGATTTTTTAAACATTATCTTCATTAATTCTGATTCTATGATAGATATTCTATATATCAATCTTTGAGAATATCTTTACTTCAGATAATCAATCAATCATCTCATTAATTAATAGTAATGAATAGTAATTCTTAACTGTCATGTTATTGAGACCTCTGTAGTCTATGTATAGACATAGTCTATTATTCTTCTTGAGTATAAAGAGTATAGATGCTTCTGCTGAACTCTTTAATAAGTGTATTCAGTTCTTTGATTGCACTTTCTTAAGATATTTGTACAGAACATTCAATTTCTTTATAGACAAGTTGTAAAGAGATCTGTATAACACTGTTACACTGTTTTTAAGATGAATCTTATATTATATCTTGATATCAGAAAACTTCACTACTTCTCTTTTTAAAAAGACATTCTTATAATCTATAAAGAGACATTATATTTATTTATCTTTAATAATAAATATTACTGTCAATCTTGCAGTGAGAGTGATAACTTCTTTATCTATTCTTAAGTCTCAGTTATCTGCTACACAGTATATCAACTCTATCTTTTTCTCAAGATTCTTTTAATAAAACTCTTCAGATTTCTCTATCACTGTCTCTTTATCAGTGAGATGATATCATCACATCTGAGTAACTCAGTTAATAAGAGAATTGTTGTCTCTCAATTATGAGAGATCTAGAATAATATTCTCATCTGTAATATTAACTGTATAAAGAAGCAGACTGCTTTTCTTCAAGATTTCTTCTGAGTCTGTAATCACACACTTCACTTGAATTATGCTAAAACAGTGATACTTTATTTTATTAGTAAATTTTATATAATCTGACAGATCTATCTTCTTTCAACTCTTCATCAAAGAAAGAAATAGAATATGAAGTTGATATTTACTCTAAAGTTAAGTAGATATCTCACTAATATCTTCTTATTCAGAGTATTCATTGTGATTATAACATGAACTCAGAGATATAAGAATTATTAATTCTTTATTTCTTTCTCTTCTTTATCTTCTATGAATATATTTGTCAGAAGAGAAATTAACTTTGAGAAGATATCTTCTCAGTTTCTTTTCTTCTTCAGCTTCTTACAGTCACTAGTATAGTATTTATCAGCTCTGCAGTTAAAACAGAGATCTTTATTAAATCTTTGTTAACATTTCTTTACAGTAAGTGAAGAATCAGAATACTTAAAATTCTTCTTTATTCATACTGAAGATATCACAGCACTGTTTAGATCTCATCATTGATTGCTTAGAAGAGGTCTTATTAGTCTTTTTCTCAGAGAATTAATTATTTAAACAGATCTGAGAAGTCAGGTTGATAAGCTCAGTACAATTGATTAATAAACTCTGATACTATAATATTATTATTCACATCTTATGAGTCAGCTTCATAAGATAAAGCTGTATCTTTAATTAATTTAAATCATCAGTTAATTTCTCTTAATATTCTTTAAATCTTATATTGAAATCAGAAGAATTCTTATTATCTTATTAATATAATAAGTTAAATTATTTTACTACTATAAAGCTGTAGTTACAGTAATCTTCAATTTGATTCAGTAGAAAGTCTTTGAATTTTTCTCAAGTTATAACAGTATTAATATACTCAAGCTTTCTCTTCTTAATAACTCAAGTAGTCACAGAGATGTCTTCAAGAAGGTTGATAGTATATATTACTCATATCTTATAAGTATTATACTGGCTCATATTAAGGTGAAATTTCTGTTTAAAAATACAGATAAAGCTGTGAAATTCAGATAATATATTTCTCTTATATCTTAAAGAATCTCTGATCTTAATCTATCTATCTTTATAATAGATATAGATGTGTAGAGACTGTAGTAGTAATAAAGTAGTTGAAGAACTCATATCAAAGTATATAGTAGATTCAGAAATCTCAGATTTCTGTCAGAGTAGAGATATATATACTCTAAAAAATAATATAGAGTTTCTCTCAGAGAGTGAGATCAGATCAGTCTCAGTATAAGTGTATAAGATTATATCAGTCTGTTCGAGCTTGACTGATTTAAACTTATAATCAGATTAAGTGATTTAAATTGTGTGGTTCGGAAGAACGTACGACCGTCAGATAATAACGCGGCCGCTTCCGAACTTGCTTACGAATGTGAAGGGGCCATAGCGGCCACTAATTAATTTAGTGTATGATATATAAGAAGCCGGCATATGCCTGTAATCATACACTGACTCAAGCAACCTTTGAATCACATCTGATAGCATGTCTAAAAACTGGTGACAAGTGCAGGCTTCTCCAGGGCATGATAATTCTGTCTACAAAGTGATTTGTAGTTATTATGCCAGTGTGGTTCTAGAACATCTCAAAAGATAGTGTATAAAGAGTGATAAGTAAAAGAGCATCTGATTGATGCTGCTTTGCTTATCAGAGGAAAACTTCACATTCAGGTGAATGCCATGTATGAGACATGAACAGATAAGATGTAAGAAAGAGAATAAGAGTGATGAACTAGATTCAAAGAAGATCACTCTTCACTCAGAGAGATAAAAGAGAGAAGTGATTATCACTGAAGTTGTATAATGATAACAGAAATTATATAACAATATAGTGATATAACAATATAGTAATATAATAATAGATATTATACAATCAATAAGAAATCACTGAAATGAATATCTTCTCTAGTTAATATGAATAACATTCTTCTCTGCTATCTGAACTGAAAGATATGCAGAACCTCTCAGAGAGTTTACTCAAAGCAGTAAGAAAAGCAGCTGAAATCACTGAACTGAAATTGAAGCTCTGTATGTATATGAGAATTCTAAATGAGATCAAGGCCTTGTATATGCAGTAGCAGGCTGAGGCAGAAGTCAAACAACAATTGATATTCACAGTGAATCAAGTATTCACTATGAAGAACTTCACTGATGCAATTACCATCATCAATAAGAATAGAGAAAACCAGGTCTTAGACTTATAGTGAGAGATCAAATATTTACACAGATAGATGACTACATCAAACCTGAAGATCTTATCACAATTGATCATGATCTCTTCAGAAGTGTATACATTATTAAAGATCACTGTGCAGAATAAGAATCTGAGTATGAAATATATCAAGCTGAGAGATCTGCTGAAATTATCAAGTTTTAATAATAACTGAAAAAATGATGCTGCAATCAGCTGACTAAGTCAGATGCAATTATATTATCAGATTGAATATAAACTCACAGACAGACAGTTAACAGAATTTTAATCAGTTTTAAGATCTGCTGTGTTTCTATGTGAAAAAGTGAAGTCATTATAAATAACTGATAAAAAGATAAATCTTACAGATCTGAAGTAATATTCATTCTCATGAATATGAAATGAGTTTTTCAAATGAATCTTGCATAACTTTGAGAAAGTGAATATGTAAGATAAGTGTTATGAACACTTCACTGAGTGTAGATAAGTGAGTGATCTTATATTATACTTCACACACTTCAGCTTATACTATTTCACATTGAATGAAGAGCTTTCAACATCTTTCTGTTTACAGATCTTTATTCATAATCTTACATCTGAGTTGAGAGTGAAATGAAAATGCTTAATCTTATAATCAGATATAATGAAAGAAGTGTACAATATTCTCATTGTACAGGAATAAGTGAGTCAATTATAATAGAAAATACTGCAATTGAGTATATCTCAGCAGAGAATGAGTAATCAGACTTCTACAACATAAGTTACACACTCAGATGCAATGAATCTAGATCTGAATGTTATCACTAAAGTGCTGAATTCTCTGAAAAAGAGATTCTCTGAGTGAAAGTCTTGATATTGTGAGCATCAAGCTTGCTTCAACTGCAGATGTCAAAATCATAGTACAAAAGATTACACACAGTATACACAGTTAAGAAAAGTAAGAGAGTTAAAAAACTAACAGAATCAGTGAGCTCAGAGACACTCACTGATATTCTATGAAAAGTCTTCAAAGTGAAAGAGATGCCTGTGTTAGATGACTCTCTGAATTCTGCAAATGTCAAGAGAAAGCAGGCTTCTGAATGAGGTGTGAGTGAGAATGATAAAGCAGACACTCATCTCAATGTCTTGAGACCTGAAATGTTAATGTATAAGAAGCACTTGAGTAAGAATTAAGAGATGGCTGTAAAAGTGTTAGCAGACACAGAAGCTTCTTGTAAGAAATCCCGCTTCTCGCGGATTCTTTACCCCTATTTCTATCTCTCGCGTAATCAATAGAGTTAGCAGTTCTTGGCTACACACAACTATATAGACTGAAGTGTGTGAATACTATTCATAACTCAGCTTGAATACTATTATACATTTAACTTCTACATTTTATCTTTCTACTGTGAATACTTCTAGTAGTTAACAGTATATATCACATCAAGCTATGAATATCTGAATAATCATCTGTAAGCACTTATTCTTACATTTCAAGCTTAGTCAGTCAGTAATCACTTATTATGACTGAAAGAACTAGAAACTTGCATGCTTCAATCCCTGTGAACTCTACTACAGACACTCAGAAGCAGTCATCTGAATTATAAATAACTTCTATAAAAGAAGTCTCAGAGAACTTATTAATTACTTACAGAACATCATTCTCTGCATCTGTGACAGAGGAACTCTTCAAACTCATAAATGAATCAATCTCAGTGAAGAACATTCTTGAGCATCTCTTATAAAATCAAGCTATTTTTCTACAAGAAATGCTTACTGTCTGTAAACATTCTTGAACTGAGTCTCTAGACATAATCTTCAGAGATACTCACAAACTGAAAAGAAACTTTCTTAAGCTATAATTACTTAAGATCACTTATTCAATCACAATCTATAAAAGCTTTTATAAGTTTGTATTTGAAATTAACTTACAAGCCTGACTGTGTAATATAAAAGATGAAGAAGCTGTCATCTATGTAATAACAGACCTCTACTACACTGAAGTTAAGAACTAACTGAATTATTTAAAGAATAATCATGAGAGATTCTACTGATCTGTTCTCAAGATCTATCTAGAGAATAAGTTAAGAGACTCTGTAAACTGAATACAGAATATCTGAGTCATAATCATTAATATTAGAAAAAGAGGTGAGAAATCTGATAAAGACTACTCATAATACTTCATGAAATTATGATATAAATTGAGATCTGTGAAAACAGGATTCTGAAATAAGATCTGAATAATGATATTTATAAAGAGACTGAATAAAGATATATAGAATAAGCTTATTGAGTAAGACTCTAAGTTCTTAACTCTGAAGAAACTGATGACTCTTATTCACTGTTTACAGATCACTGTGAGAGTCACAGATCTGTGAAGAGTGAATTATCAATCAGCTCTGTAAGAGTCAGAATAATAGAGAACAGATTTATTAGAAAAAGATGATAAGATATAGAGAGATTCATGTCTGACTGCTAAGCAGAGAGAAAGAGCTTCACAAGCTTCTGTGAATAGAGTATATAATAGAAAGATTAAGAAAAAGAGACTCTGCTTCATCTATTCTAAATTAGAACATCTTCATATAAACTGTCTGAATAAATCAAAATAGAAATTTGAAGAGTTATTAACAGAGTCAGTAACAGTCTTCTTAAGAGTCTTGAAGCTGATATCTGAATCTGTTACTTCTCTAATGAAAATACTTGCTTATAAGAAGAGATCATACTGCAGTGCTGTTGATCTGTAAGTATGAGAAGTATTAATAAACTCAGAATCTCAGGTCACTGTAGTGTTTCTAAAGCTCATAAAGTGAATAAGCTGAATGATGAAAACTGGGAATCTGCTCTTATAATAAGCAGAATGTGAGAACTCAGATCTGAGAGCTGAGAGACTTATAAGAGTTATCTTTGAATTGTAAGATCTCTTTGAAATCTGAAGAAGATTTGCAGAAACTGTGATTATTATAAATATTACAGATAATATATACTTAGAACTTGTATAACTTTAAAGATATAATTCACACATAGCTGTTCATGAGTCAGGTTTATACTTCTGATCAGTGTTAACAGACTTACTTACAAAGATAGAATCAGTTGATACTGTAGAGTTAATTAGAGAAGACAAGCTCATCTATATAATAACTTTATAAATATCTGAGAATCTCACAGTCATAGAAACTGAGCTTCAGATATTAGAGAAATACTGAGATCTTGCAGAGATATTCAGCTCAGTAAAGACAGCTGAGCTTTCTTCTCATTATAAGAAGAATCTGATAATAGATTTAATAGAAGAGCAGAAATTCCTCTGAGAATTAATCTATAAGCTCTCTTATTATGAGACAGAGATCTTATAGATCTATATAAAGAAGAATCTGAAGAATGACTTTATCTGATCTTCATAGATCTCTGTGAGAGCCTCTATAATATTCATAAAAAAGAAGAATAAAAATCTCAGATTATGTGTAGACTACTGTGATCTGAACTTTAAGATAATAAAGAGTTACTATTCTCTATCTCTGATTGAGAATGTGATCAACTATCTTGCAGAAGCTATTATATTCATATAACTGAATATAATCAATATATATACACAGCTGTAAATACAATCTGAAGATGAATGAAAGACTGTCTTTAGAACTGCACTGAGATTGTTTAAATATCTAGTAGTGTCTTTTGATCTGATTAATATCTCTGTGATATTTCAGTCTTTTATTAATAAAACACTTCATATATATCTGAATGTCTTTGTGATAATATATCTGAATAATGTGATAATGTACTTCATGAAGAAGAAAGAACACACTGAGTATATATGAAGTGTGTTAAAGATCTTAGATAAGACAGACCTGTATATTAAGCTTATAAAGTATAACTTCAGTACTTATCAGATTAATTTTCTAGAATATGTAATTACTGCAGATGATATTCAGATGAAATCTTCACAGATTGAGACTATTCTATTATGATCAGAGTTAACTAGTATTTATAAGATTCAGATCTTTCTGAGCTTTGTGAATTTCTATAGATAATTTATCTTTGTATTTATAAGAATCTTCTTGACTCTTACAGACATACTGAAGAGTGAAAATAAGAAAAAGTTATTCTATGAATAGAGAATGAAAAGATTATTGAGAAGAGAGAACTGTGAGAACTTTCTTATTTCAGAAGCTTATAAGATCTTTATAAGATTGAAACAGATATTTACAGATACAGTGATACTGTTTCACTTTGATTTCTTACTCTTAATCAGATTAGAGATAGATATCTTCTTCTTTACAATTTCAGAAATAGTATTGTAACTACAGTTAAATAAGAACTAAGTTTCAGTGATCTTTTTCTTATGAAAGATATAACTTATGAAGATTAACTATAACATTTATAATCAGAAGCTTCATATAATAGTGAAATTCTTTCATCACTGATATCACTACTTTAAGAGCCTTATAATAGTAATTACTGTTAGAACTGATCATGACAGCTTATAATAGTTTACTTCAATCAAGAAACTCTTATAGTGACAGATTCACTGAGCTCAGAGACTGGGTGAGTTCTGATTCAAGATAGAATATATTAAGAAAACTAAGAACTCAGTGAATGAACTCTCTTACAGATCAGACTATATTAAGAAGACTAGAACAATAGACATAGAGAGACTAGAGAAGACAGAAAAGCTTTACAGAATGCTTAGACTAAGTGTTGTAAAGAGATTGACTGAAGAGTCTCTTAATTTCTTATAAGAGAAGAGAGAAGAGAAAGAAGAGAAGTCTGTGTAACTACTCTTTATAACACTGAGAGTTAACACTCTGAGAATCTTTATAAGAATTCTTGAAGAGAGTATCTATAATCTGAAGAGTTTGCAGATTTTGAGAAGCACTGCAGAAGATCTGATGTAAGAGAAAACAGAGTATAAGTCTTTATAAGATCTTCTATTTAGATTATCTGAACTATAACTGAAGAATGAATATACTCAGTATATTCAGAAACTGCTTATAATAGAGATTAATTCTGCAGAAATAAAGAATTGAAGAGACTTAAATAATCTCTTATAAAGAGAGAGCTGAATTTATATACTTATAAATGAGTTTCTATGTATAGAACTTATTAAAAGGCATCATAACTCTGCTCTAACAGATCATTTTACAGATACTAGAACTCATGAGTTGTTTATAAGATAATACTTCTGATTAAAGATATAAGAACTTATGAAGAAGATAGTGAATTCTTATACTATTTATCAGAATTCATAGATAGTATAATTCAGATTATATAAAGAACTTACTTCTCTACTTATTCTGCAGAAATCTTGAGAACAGCTAGAAATAAATACTTTTATAAGTCTCTCTGAAAGTAAGAATATATATGATACCTGCTTTGACAGTGTGCTGATAATAGTGAATTACTTTATTAAGATAACACACTTTATACTCATCTGTAAGAACTTGAAGTTAAAGAATTTAGCTTATATCTTTATCTGTGATGTGATCTGATTGCATGAATTATCTGTGAATATTATCTCAGATAGAGAATTAATCTTTATAGAAGTATTCTAATCTGATCTGATAACTATACTGAAGATCTCATGAGATCTAAGTATGACTTTTTATTAACAGACAGATGATCAGATAGAACATCTGATAAGTATATTAAAAAGTATCTGCAGTACTTTGTCAATTACAATTAAAATAACTAAATATATTGATTATCACTTATAAAGTTTATATATAACAACTTAATACATATCAGTACAGATAAAATCCTCTTTAAAATACTCACTGAGACTTATCTGTAAATAATCTTGATGAACTTATAAGAGTATACTATAGAGTATGATGATGCTCATGAATAGACTGAGAGAATTCAGAAGATTCAGGAGAAAGTCTGTGAATTCTTGAGAAAGGCTTAAGAGTATCAGAAGAGATACTATGACTTCAAGCATATTATAAAGAGTTTCAAGAAAGATGATAGAGTCTGACTGAGTCTAGAAAATATCATTACACAGAGATCTAGTAAGAAGCTGAATCTCTTATGAATAGAGTCTTATAAGATTATAGAGAAAGTTAGCTCACAGTTCTACAGATTAGAACTGTTATCTGAGTTATAGATATATAATATTTTTCATATCTCTTTACTCTGCAAATATAAGAAATTCTTAGAAGAGAATTCTGTGACTTATCACTCTGTTCACAAAGCACTAGAGAGTAAAAGAGAATATCAGATTAAAGAGATTATTGACTCAGAGAAGTGAGATTATAAGCTCTGATTCAAGATTCAGTGATAAGAATATTCTGATAAGATAAATAAGTTCACTTAAGAATTATCTGAGCAGATAAGATATCTGCAGAAGCTGAGATATGACTTCTATACTATAAATTCTGATAAGTCAGAATAATGCAGTCTTTGCTAAGAATCTGATTATAATAAAGATATTAACACTGTTATTTATAAATTCTAGTCTATAAGATAATGAGTTTCTACTGAGATGAACAGTTTGCAGTGTATATTGTAAGAGGCCTACGCCGAATAGATCAGTATAATATTGATAGATCTTATATAACAAAGATAAAAACGTTAGAGAAGGAAAGAAAGACAAAGTGCAAGAATTAGTGATTGAGATGGATATTTATACACGTATGTGGTGGTGTATGTGGTGGAGCTTCGGGGTGGAAGAATATACGCGCGTTCGTAGCAGCTGAGGATCAGCAATCAAGAATGGCTGAGAATCAGAGCATATACATTCAAGAATGAAGCAGTTGAAATCTGTGAAGTGTAACAGAATAGTCCATATAATTGATCAGGCGCAGCCCGTCACATTAGCTCCTTCTTTCCAGAAGCAGTTCTCATTAATCAAGAGTCACTGTTTCAGATAATACAGAACTCAGAGTTCAGGTCAGTTAATTATAGCTGATTCATTTCATAAGATATTATCAGCTGCAGTCATGTGATCTCTCATTGAGAATATCTTCAATCTCTCACTCAAGCTCATTATCTTCTTCTATAATCTCTGATAATTGTCAGTCAGAAGTCAGTTGAGAAGAGAATGAATCAGTAGCAGTGCAGCAGAGTAAGCTTGTATGAAATACATTATGAATCTCTGATAATATGTCAAGACAGTAGTTATAACTATCTAGAACTTCTATTACTTTATATCTGATATGATAGTAATCTAGTGTACAAGATGAACATGTGATTTGTATATTCTTAAGATTCAATCATATCAGATCTTCTATCTTATATTATTCAGTGAGATCTCAGTGAATATTAATTTAATTCTCTTGATCTTGTTTCATAGTTGTCATGAAGATCTCTGCTCAATCACAGATATCTCAGAGCTTTGTTACTATATTATCAGTGATCTGAATCAGATTGTGAGAGTTCAGTGTGAACTGTGTAATCTCTAGAAGATTCAACACTTTCATATAGTATCTATGTATAAGAAAGAACAGACTTATATCTATTAAAATAACATCTCAATCATTGATAGCAATCTCTGCATGTAAAAGAAGATTATATCAATCATCTTATAAGTGATTACAGAACTTATAAAGATAATTCTTTACAGTCTGAATTATCTATTCTGATACATCATTGATCTCAGAGTAATAGACAGTTGACAGACAGTGTATAATCTTGAGAACTTGACAGATTCTAGTTCAGAGAGTACTTATGAATTAACAGTCTTAATCTGATACTATAGATCTCAGTAATTCATATATCTGATAGAATAAGCTCTGTAGAAAAGCTTCAGTGACTTGTTCAGTATTTATCTTATCACAAGATTTCAATATTACATCTTTGCTCAGTCAATTCATGATAATCAGAATGTTTCTATAATTCTTACTCTCAGATAGATTAATAGTGAAGTTAATTACTACATCTTATCAGATTCTATCAGAAATATTAAGTGATTTTAATAGATCTTTTCTACAGTTCTTTTATAAGATAATAGAAGAACAGTGATTACAGTTTCAGACAAAGTATCTGATACTGTTTAATATCTCAGATCAGTAGAACTCTCAGAAGATCATTTTATACAGTTATTCATAATCTGAATAACTGATTATATATGAATCATGTATCTCTTGTATTATTCAAGTGTATAAGAGTTCAGAGTGAGAGACTCAGTATTATTCACAGAATTGTAGAGTATTATTATCATTGATTGAATATTCTGAGATATCAGTTCTTATACATAGTTCTGAGAAAAATCAGAGTGTTTCTTAATATACTGCTTTAGTGAGAATCTGAAGAAGTTCATCTGTCTAAGCTGCTGTATACCACAGTTCATTCAGTGTAGAAGAAGTGAAGATATCAATAGCAGTTCTAACTGAAGAAGCATGTATAGTGTCATGAACTGTTTTATCTTAATCAACTAGTATCTTCAGGTTCAAGAGCTGATGCTCTTGATTTATTCAGTGAGTATCTGTTATATCAGATGATATATCTTACTCTTGTTATAAAAGAGTATCTATTATCAAGTTCTGGCTGTCAGAACAGTAGTGTATTATAAAATAAAAGCAGCTTAAGAACTCAGATTATTATATCTGTTATTCAGTGAGTTTACAGATAGTTGTAAAGTATTTGAGATTCTTATAATCTATGACTATTTCAAATTCAGAGACACTTCGAAGTTCAGAGTCTCATTCTTTTAAACAGTGTACAATTGTGAGAAGTTTCTTATCATAGATCTCATAATTGTATTCAGCAGGACTTAGTTTCTTAGACATGAAGATACATGATTGTAGAACATCTTCATCATCATATTATAATATCACTTCTTCTGTTATATAGTCACAGAAATCCGCTTCAATAACTGTCTTATAATCAGAATCAAATGTTATTAGTAGAGAGATATTAATGAATATCTTCTTTATCTGTGTAAATACAGCTTCAGTGTCTGCTGATCATTGAAATACTGAGTCTTTCTTAGTAAGATCTGAAAGTGATCTTATAATATCTGAGAAGTTTCATATAAATCACTGATAGAAGTTAGCAAATTCAATGAAGCTTTATATATTCTTCACAGTATGCAGAGCTTCTCATTCAAGAATGACAGAGACTTTCTCAGAATTCATTCAAATCCCCTTGTCAGCTTCTATAATAAAACTCAGATACTTGATACTCTTGACTTTAAAATCATACTTATCAATAGCTATTAGTAGTTCTGCTTCTCATAGCTGTTGTAATATCTTTCACACATGTTCTTGATATTCTTTTCTGAATTCATCAGTAAAGATGAGAATGTTATCTAGATAAGCAGATGCAAATTCATCAAGGAAATCTCAGAGCACTCAGTTGATATACTTCTGAAATGCCACCGGCTCAAGCAATCTTTGACATATCAACCGCTCCACCACGAACTCGCTCGATTTTTCGAATAAGAACCCGCCGATAGATCCATCGAAAAGCCCTCGATCATACGAGCATTCTGACCCCATCGCCGACCCCATACCCTGTGTGGTGGTGGAGTTATCCAGCCAAATGTGAACCAGACATTGTTCGAAACTCCTGTGTGGGATTATCCCTCATTCTCCCCTATCACACCACAACCCCGGGCCAAATTGCCATACAAATTGTAAGGTGAAGAGACCTAGCCATATGCACCAATCTTCTCGATTTTGGAAGATCCCTGATCTGTAGTTGTGGAGATATCTGAGAAGTGATCTCTGTGAAAACCCTGTCCATCTTTGATGTTTCAAAACACCAATGCCAAGTCTCACCCTTGTACCGCCCTTCCTAATCTGGCCCATCCCCAGCAGAAAAATACAAAAAGATACCTCAGTGATAATATCAAGCATATAACCAACAGCCACTTCTGAAGTGCAACCTCCGCTGTCTGTCTTCAGTGTATCTAGACATCAACACCAAGTCTCACCCTTGTATCACCCCTCTCAATCTGGCCCATCCCCAGCAGAAAAGTACAAAAAGATACCTCAGCAACTGTATTTGATACATAATTGGCAGACACAACAACTATAAAATCAGTATATCTCAAGGTCTGACTGAGCCTTTGATCCCTGCACAGTGAGATATATTAAATCTAGTTTTAATATCTCAATATTCAATAGATTCTGCAAGAGATTGAGAACAGTAATACTAGATTTCTATTGAATCTGAGAATTAACTCTATATTGATATAATCATTGACAAAGTCTTCTATTTTGAGATATAAATAATCAGTTCCTCTACATCCCGCTGACAATATTTATATTATTATATAGAAACAGACTTATATTCTCTATAATATCAAGACTCTGAAGAGAGAAAGTCTTGATAGAGAGTATATAGTAGTGTATATCTTAGCAGTTTCTATCTCATTCTTCTGCAGCAGTTAATGCAAAAAAAGAAAAAAAGAGCTTAGAAATAGTTTTTTACTTCTCTTGAAAAAGTAAGATGTTTTTCTCTGAGTTTTACACAATATTCTTACAAAGAATTAAAAACAGAGCTGTTTTCTGTCATAATTTCATATTCTTTTAAGTAAGAATTACTTTTTCAGTGACTAAAGAGCTTTTATTAATACTTAATTCTTTTTTACACTCTTTATTAACTGATTTGAGTTGCACACTTGTTATATGAGAAGAATTGAATGATTTAGAATAAAATTGAAATAGTTTTAATCAATTTCTCTGCAAAAAATTGATTTATTTTTTATCAGTTTTTCTCTCAAAAACTGTCATATCATCTGATTTATTATCAATTGATATCATACTTTTTCTCACTGTATCTCAAGAAAGAGATTGTAAAGATTTTATTGATTTATCTTAAAAATCAATTTTAGTTTATTAGATTCTCTTCAAAAATCTAACCTAGTTACTGAACTAGTGTGAAAAAAATCAGATATTTTATATATAAAAGTCTTTTATTCTTCTTTTAAAACAGTCTAATCAACTTTTCAATTGAAAACAGACTTAGAAACCTCTTAATTGAAACAGTCTGATCAACTTTTCAAAAGAGTTTAATACATATCTTAATTAAAACAGTCTGATCAACTTTTCATTGAGTGAGAATAATGAGTTCAAAAATTCACTCAGTTGATGTGAAAAAAGATGCTTTCTCAAATACTATTCCTGAGATTGAAATTCTGAAGAGAAGAAAGAAAGAAGAAATAGAGAAACAACAAGTTCTTGAAATACAGAAACTTGAAAAAGTAAGCAAGATTCTTGAAAAGCAGTGTCTGAGTGAGATAAATGAAGAAGTTTTGTTAATTCTTCATACTCAGACTAGATAACTACAGGAGATGATCAAGTTCAAACTTAGAATTTCAAACACAGTTTAAAAAACATTGAAAATTTCTAGTACAATCACTGACTTCTCATCTTACTCTTCTTTCTTCTTTTCTACTTCTTCTTCTTCTTTAAATCAGAAGAAAACATATACTTAAGCAGCTGAATCTGCTATCTCTAAACCTGCTGTCTCAAAATCTGCTCAAAATCCTGAGAAAACTGAGAAGAATACTGCTCATACCTCTATTCATAGAAAAGTGAAAAAGAAAATGTAAAAAGAGAAAAACTTTCAAATCTTCAGAAATAGAAGACTTATTCTCAAAGTCTCAAATCAGGACATTCTGTAAAGAAACAAGCTAAACTCAAATCTCATTTTCAGAATCAGAAATAAAATTAATCAGCAGTTCTTTTCTCAGTTGATGACTGATATTGAAGTTCAAAAATCAGTCATAGCTTCAATTGAGTCATCATTCTTTGAAAACTTCATCATTCTGACTACAATGTCTGAATTCAGTGCTGAATTCCTTATTCAGAATGAGAATCTCTGAAAGTCAGTAGTAGAATCTTTGTTAAACACAATAATTCTATCTGAAAGAGATGAAAAGTAAGACAAATTCATTCTTTATAATATTTCAGTTGAAATTTTTGACTGTGAAGAAGAAATGCTACTTCTTAAAAATAAATTAGAAGAATACAACTCTATTCAACTGAGAAAAGAGCCTGTATAACTAAATTCAATTGAGTTCAGACAAAGTAGAAGAAATAGCTCTGTTCTAGTATATATAAAAACACTTAAACAGTCAAAGATCTCTGAAGTAAGAGTAGCAGATTTGAAAATGAGAGTTCATGAATACAAAGACTCAAGAATGAATCTCAAAGCTCAAACACAGTGTTCAAACTGTTAAAGATATGAATACTTTGCAATCTTCTGTTTCAGAGACTCAAAATGTGTATTCTATATCAGAGATTATAAAACTAGTAAGCATAAATATGAAACATGCTTAAAAAGAGATGAAATATGTCAATACACTCTGCTTAAATGCTCTCATTGCAAAGAAAAACATACATCTAGCTTAAAAGAATGTATGTTTACTTCAAGAACTCAAAAGAACTGAAGAAAAGATGAAGCTCAAAGCAAATCTAGAACTGAAGAGAATAGTCAAGTCAGTAAACTCATAACTGTAAGCTTAAAAAGAAGAAACTCTTAACTATCTAAATCTTCAAACTTCAATTCTTCAGCTAAATGTAAACAGAATTTGAATTCTCAAACTTCTATTAAAATTAGAGAATTGAGAAATAACTCTGATAATAAACTAGATATAATGTAAGCAGTTGAGATTTCTACTTTTCAGAATAGTTATAATTTACTATCTGATGATAGTGATTAGATTCTACTCTACTCTCTTTTAGTATGAATATACAATAAAAATAATAAAAAAAGTTTAAAAACTCTTCAAAAATCACATTTATTCAAAATAATGTGAATAGAAACTTAAATTGCATTTATTCTTATCTTCAAATTATATTTGAATAAAAAGTTGATTTTATACTGCTTCAGGTGCTGAATTTTGATGCTGAGTAAAAATATGTTATTTATCATTCAAGCTACTACTGCTTTTTCCTCAAAAGTCTGAGATAAAGTCAAGAGTAGTGATCTATGAAAGAAAGAGATCAAGATATCAATTTAATCTAAGATTTAATATCATGTCTGACTCTGATATTCTGGTGAGTGATGTTATAGATAAAGAGAATGAGGTTGATACTATACAGCTCATAAATATCTATAATAAAAAGTCATTGAAGAAAAATAATAACATCTGAACAATTGATAGAGAATTTCTGAATATAACTTCATCAAGAAACTCTATAATTGCAGAAGATTTCAATGCACATCATTTCTGATGAAATTCAAAATGTAAAAGAGTAGTAAGAGCTGATAATCTGATTGAATGAATCTTTGAGTATTCAATAGATTTAGTTAACAAGTCTGATCAACAAACATTCTTTAGAAAAGGCATGAAACAGAAATCTATTATAGATCTAATCTTCATATCACAAAATCTAATAGAAAAAAGACTTATAAACTGATTTATTGATTCAAATGAGACATCAGAATCAGATCATGAGATTATTCAATTTAATATTGAACTGAGTGAGGAATAAATAAGTGAAAATCCTCTTCTCTCTAATCAGTTTAACTTTAAAAAGGCTGACTGAAAGACAGTTGAAGAAAGTATAAAACTGTTAAAATCTGAAAGACAGAGTGAGCTGTATTGAAATCCTGGTCAAGATATCTCAAATGAAATGCTTCAGAATAGAGTGAAGCTCATTGCATCTATTATTCTAGCAAGTATTAAAGATAATATTTCAAAGAGAAAGTCTTCTGAGTATTTAAAATCTTGATGAAATGAGAATATCACATCTAAAAGAAAACAATTGACTACTGCTAAAAGAGATTGAAAGAATGATATAATTTCTGATAAAGAGTTCAAAGCTGTCAGAAATGAATATTTTTCAGATATTAAAAAAGCTAAAACAGACTGCTGGAATAAATTTCTTAAAGAAGTATAAGAAAAAGAAGTTTTTAAAGCTTTTAACTATACTAAAACAAGAAGTGTAGCAAAACTATCAATCTTAGAATATGAGTTTCAGAATGAATTATATACAGCAAACTCTTTTGAGAAAAAATATCAAGCTTTTATAAGAACTCTCTTTCAAAACTCATCAGATTCAGATTCAGAGAAAGAGAATATATCACTTCTCAACTATATTGATGAAAATGACTGAGAATGACCTGATCTTACTCAAGATGAATTAGAGTCAGCTATCTTCTCAAGTTTAGTTAAGACTGCTGCAGGGCCTGATTCAATTAATCACTTAATTATTCAAAATACATACTTCTACTTAAAGAATGAATATTTTGAGCTCTTTTTCAATCTCTTGAAAAATGAATATCATTCTGAATGCTGAAGAGAAGCCACTGAAGTAATTCTTGTAAAACCTAATAGAAAAACTTCAATTCTCAAGTTATATAGAGTAATATCTCTATTGAACGGCCTAGAAAAGGTTTTAGAAAAGATAATAGCTACTCAACTATCTTTTATAAGCTTTAGCAGTAATTCTCTTTTATTCAGTGAATAAATGAGAGATAGAAAACAGTACTCTGCAATTGACACTGTTCTCTCAGTTGTTCATAATATTCAAATAGCAAAGCATGAAGATCTGGTCTCAACTGCAGTTTTTATTAATATAAAAGAAGCATTTGATCATGTTTCAAAGTCAAAGTTAATTCAGACATTGAAGATATTAAAACTGTCACTTTCTCTAATAAAATGAGTTAACTGTTTCATATTTAAAAGAATTATACAACTTTTCTTTGATACAATGAAATAAGACAAGACTGAGATAAAAATAGAAGTATCACAAGAATCTTCAATCTCACTCATTTTATTTACAATATACACTGTACATCTATTCAAAAATAGAAATATGAGAATAGTGCAATCTTCAAGTTAAGTGAATGATATTGATCTAGTCTACAGCTCAAAAACTATCAAAGAGATTTTAAAAGTAATTGAAGAAGCTGCAAAGGAAATCTTTATTAGAGCAGATATCAATTAAATTTAATTTAATATGAATATAACTGAGTTAATTCATTTCTTTTCTAAATTCAATGAGAAAGAACTATCTCTAACTCTTTTAAATAGAGAGATTAAACTCAGTGTAAATATTAAATAATTAGAAGTATGATTAAACTCCAAGTTGAATTTTAAATATCACATTCAACAAAGAACTGTCAAGACAGAAAGACTATTAAACAACATAATCAGACTATCAAATACAGAGAGAGGTCTATTCTTCCAGGCTATGAGACAGTTATATATAGCCTGTATTACATCAGTAGCTGATTATAAAGTTCAAGTTTGATAGAATAATTAAGAGAATTTCACTGAACTCTTTCAAAGTCTGCAAAACAGAGTCTTGAGAAGAATTCTGAAAGCATTCAAATCATCTTCTATTAAAGAAATGAAAATTGAAGCTTCAATTCCTTCTCCTGCTATTAGATTTGAAAAGGCCTGTATGAACTATGCTCTGAGAGTTATAAAGATGAGCTCAAATTATATAATCAGAGAAAGTGTCTCTTCTTTATTTTCATCAATTAACTCTGGAAATGAACTGAATTGAAATAGATTTCTTGATTGAAATGAAAATAATTCTTCAAAGAAAATGCCTTCTTAACTGTACAGACTATGCTCTCTCATTAAAAATCAATTTTCTTCTTTAAATGTTGAAAAAGTTGATCATGAGAAGTTATGTCTCTGAAGAGAAAAGCTTGAATCTCTTATAGACTTACAAATAAGTAAACTATTAAAAGAGAAAGAATATGAACAGCATTTGAAGAGAATTTCTACAATTAATATAAAAGACTCTATTCTGATTTATTCAGATGACTCAAAAAATGAGAATTTAAATAGATTAGGCATAGGCATTGCTTATACTGAAGATAATATCAATTTTATCTCAGATTTCTGAAATCTAGACTGTGAATCTGAAGTCTTTGATGCTGAACTATTTGTAATAGTGAAAGCTTTCAAACTCATAGAAATAAAATCTTATAAAAGAGAAAATAGTTTGAAAGAGATATGAATATTCTCTGATAGACAAGCTGCTTTAAAAAGACTTAGAAATAGTCAGATTCATAATGATTAAATGAATCTTGAACTGATCTTAAACTCTGTTTTGAAAATTCAAAAGAGAAGAATATCAAAGCTGATAATTCATCTACACTGAGTTCCTGCTCATATGAATATTCATGACAATGAATTGGCTGCTTCAGCTGTAAAAAAGAGTGCAGAATTAAGCTGATCTATTCAAAAAATTATGTTCTGATCTTTTATAAAGAGAAAAATAAAAGAATCTTGTTTAGACAAGTGAAATGAAAGCTGGCAGAAATAAAAGAAGAGTATACATTATTCAAGATTTGAAACAAAACCCAAGTGGAAATCTTGTTTAATTAAATGTAAAAAGAAAATATTCTCATCTATAATACAGCTGAAACTAGAACATGACTATTTCAAATCTTATATACAAAGATTTGATGATAGATTTGACTCAATAGAATACTCATTCTGCAATGCAAATGAGAATTCTGAGTATATTATAATGCACTGTGCATTATACAATAGTCTCAGAGTCAGATTGAAAGAGAAGTATGATCTAAATCAATTAAATATGAGATTCTTATTCTCAACTGAGACAGGAATTAAATACTTAATAGACTTTCTATCAGAAACTCAAGCAGCTACAAGAAAATGACTAAATTCAGAATTATCTAAATATGAAGAGGAGAAAATCAATCAGATATAGTCTGTTAAAACAGCTATATACTATCTTTTAATAATTTGTTTTGTTACAGTCTCTCTTTACTTTATCTTTTTCTTTCAATTCCTTTCTATCTATCTATTTAATGTGTCTATCTTTAAGACTGTGTTCTCTTTCTCTTTTCCTTTGTCATGATATTGTCAAATGATTTCAAAGTATCAGAAGATGTTAAAACACTGCAATTTGTAAACAGTTTTTGTATTCTGGGCTGGAATTTTCTGATTTTGCATATCTGAAATTGATGAATGTATAATAGTTAACTTTACAGATATAGGAAAAACCCTGAGAACTAAAAGTTCTCAGGTAGATGTCATAGTCTCTGACTGTATACATCTATAATTGAAGAATAATAATAAAATAATAACTTCTGAAATGTACTGAGAGTGTTAATCAGTTCAAAGAGTGTGACTATTCATTCAAAGAGATTATAATATGTTTAAAATGCTATAAGTCATTCATCTTCTTCAGTGATACAAATCTTATGAAACATGGTAACAACATCTAGTTTTATAAATCATTGAGCTCATCTGATCTGTGCTAGAGTTTCATTGATGAGAGATAAGAAATATCAATCTTTCTTTGTCAATCTGTTCAGATCTCAATAGTTCACACAGAATCAGAGTTCTTCATCTGGTTTCTTTACAAAGAGAATAGAGACTGCAGTGAAAGAGTTGCTAACACATATAAATTCTTTATCTAACAGATCATTGAGTGTCTTTTGAAGAACAAGAAGTTCATCTCAAAACATGTTATAAAGAGGTTCTCATGATAGTTCAGAGTTCTTATCATTCTTTTCCTCTAACTTGATACAGTGATTCACTTCAGAACCTTGTAAGAGAAGTATATTCATAATATTATCTTATCAGAAGACATCTAGATATTCATGATATTATTGAGAGAGTTTCATACAAGAATCTGTTATTATAACACAGGATAACTGTTCTAGAGCCTTTTTGATATCAGCCAGACTGATGAAATAGATTGATATATAATTCTGCTGTCAGTGAACTTGTCAGTGACTCTGTCAGTGATTTTGATAATGACTTCTTTTTCAGAGTATTTTATACACATTGGCAGAGATCTGTGTCAGATTCATGATGTTGTGAATGTCATCTTCATGAACTCTATTATTGTTAGAGAATATCAAGCTTCTGTTTCAAGTATTTAATAAGATGCCTTGTTCAGATAGCCAGACAAGTCCTAACATAAGATTGTAATCAAGATTATTAACTTTATATGCATAGACATCTTCACATTGATGTCCTCTCACATCTATGATCAGCTTCATCATGTAATGAGTATAAATGTTCTTTGAACTATCAAATCCTGCAAGAAGTCAGGGTTTTAATAGAAGAATACACTAAAGATTATAACATCTTATAACTGAAGATTTTATCATTGCATAGTGATATAGACTGCTGTCTATCATGACTTTCATATTATACATATTATCAATCACAGTAGATACAAGAATTACATTCATTGTTATCTTCTCTTCAAATCATTGTCATCTGACCTCTTCAAGCTTCTGTTTATGAATTTAAACAGAAGCTAATCATTTCTCTGTTTCACTGAGACATTCTCATAGTTATCTTCTGAATCTTTCTCTAATGTAATGTGGTTGGCGCAGACAGGCGCTGATCTTTCTCTTAAGTGTGAAGACATATAGATTGATCAGCAGTTGAAAGCAATGTGTTCTAATTAATTACAGTTAATGCATACTTCACATCAACATCAATCAGTGACTTCTTCAGAAGTGATCTCAGGGATTCAGAAGTCTGTCTGAACAGTGAAGACTCTTGCTTATGTGTAGATATTTGAGTCTACTCAATTCATGACATCTGCATTATTGTTATTTCTCAGCATGAGTGTATAAGTCACTGAGATGTAACATCTTCTGCCACTGTTCTGTATATTCTTGAGCTTGATAAGATGATCATTCATTGTTCAGAGCTGTGTGCAGAAGTCTTCATAAGTCTGGTCTTTATCTGCACTTACAAGAGTCTGTAAGAGTTTGAAAGTTAATGTCTTCTTGAGCATGCTAATCTTCATTCAATTTTCTCAAGATTAATCACCTACTTCTAGAATCTTAATATTGAAGTCAGTGATGAATGTTGTAAGAGAAGTGTTTCTCTGTCAGATACTCTGTAATCAATCTAATACTTTCTGTTGCATGGCAGTGTCTCAGAACAGAATATCAAGATGTTTCATAATGTTTTCAGACATTCATAACACTGATTTATATGCTTTCATTCATGAATGAAACTTCTGTTTCATGTGATCTTTCAATCATTCATTGATATATCAATCTTGATTGATTAATGAACTGATGAAATCTTCATCTACACTCAGTTTCATGAGCATTTCTATTCTTCATGATGAGTAGAGAGTGAGATCAGAAGTATCAAAATATGCAGAAGCATTTAAGCATTCTTTCAGTGCTTTTATATTCAATTCTGTAGATGTTGAAATTGTATGAATTAATTGTTAAATCTCTTCATATTGAAGTTGTTAAGTTGCATGTATATCAGCTATTTATTGTTATTGTAATTTCAACATTACTCAGAGTCACTGTGATATTATATCTATACTCACATTTGAGAGTTTCATATTATTATTAGACATTATTATATTGATTGTCAGATGTATGATATCTGTGAAAGTGTAATCATATTCTCATACATCTGAGTGTCAGAACTCTCAGGTCTTTCACTGATATTCTCTTATAAGATCTTATTCTCTTTGTAAGATCTTGTTACAGAGTCAGAGTAACTGATGAGCAAGCTTCCATCTGAGAACTCAGTGTCTGCTTAACTGTGTTTTCTCTTTCTTATGTGTTGTTACATGTTCAGATATCTCTCAATGAATAATTATTTCTAATGAGAAGATGATGCATGAATAATTGTCTTCTAATAAGAAGACAATGAACATTTTTATAGTGTAAGAGGCCTACACTGAATAGATCAGTATAATATTAATAGGTCTTATATAACAAAGATAAAAACATTAGAGAAGAAAAGAAAGAGAAAGTGCGAGAATCAGTGATTGAGATGAATATTTATATGTGTATGTGATGACATATGTGATGAAGCTTCAGGGCAGAAGAATATATGCGTGTTCATAGCGGCTGAGGATTGGTGATTGAGAATGGCTGAGAATCGGAGTGTATGTGTTTGAGAATGAAGCGGTTGAAATCTGTGAAGTGTAATGGAATAGTCTATATGATTGATCGGGCGCAGCCCGTCACATATATAAAGAGAAGAAGAAATCATACTCTTATTAAGATTAAAAAATAAGAAAATAAAAACAGAACTATGAACACAATTTAGAGACTAATAATGAAAAAATAAAGAAAATTCATATTCATATTCTTAATATCTGTGACACTCAATTCTCTCACAACTATCAATTTTCTTCTTTAAAGAAGTAGAGAGTATTATATCTATAGTACAGACAATTGTTGCATTTGATATAAAGACTGTTAGAAATGCACAGACTTCAGAGAAGCTGAATACCAGAATATGTATAGTTGTAGCAGAGTCTTGAGAGCTGATTATCTGCACATGTGATCAGATATCTCTTATAAAGCTATATTCACTTTCTCAGTTATGCTGAAGTATTCAGTCTGAAAATAATTGAGATATAGAGAGAGAGCTTATCTGCTCAGATTAACTCTTATCACAAATTCATGATATTTACATTGCCTTAATTACCTGGATTTTGCAGATACTCAGAAATTCATCTCTCACTAACAATGAGATTGCAGAAATGTGCTGTGATGTGAGAACTATTGATAGAGAATCTAGACATATTTACATATGTGTGATCAGAGATTGTGCAGGTAGTGAGAAGATGATTATAGGCTCACAGAGCTGCAGAAGACACTGATAAAATCAGAAGCTTTATAAGAACTGTCAGCTAGAATCTGTAAGAAATTACTTATAAGAAGACTTACAGCAAAGAAGAGAACTGCACTGCTTAAAGCCAGGAACTGGTCTGAAGAAGGCATGAGATTGGCCGCTGGCCTGAAGATCAGATGTGGTGACAGAGCTGAAAGAGATGAAGATACTATTATGAGTAATAGCATTCCTGCTTCATCAGCTAATAAAAAGCAATCAGAGAAGTTGCAGAAATACTCATGAGAAGCTCAGCAGTAGTCAGACATTATTTACAAAGATATTGAAATTAAAAAAATTTTTATTCTTGAGAAGTTCTTGAATTAATATATAGACATTGTCAGAAACACTCTCTCTCTGTCATTTAAGTGAAAACACTTTGCAGATGAATGAGAATACTCACAGTTTATAAGAATGAGAGCTATTACAGAAAATGAAAAAAGAAGAAGAGATTCTGTAAACAGATCTGGAATATTTATACTACTCTAGAGAGGTTTATCTATACTGTGAGTGATTCTGTGAAACAGTCAGATCACTCTAGTAAACAAAGAGTGATTATAAATTACAGGTCTGAATCTTTCTATGTGACTACAAAGAGTAATTGCAGGCTGCAGACATCTTGATTCTACAATTCTACAGTGTCAAAGAACAATGATTCATGAGAATGAGTGAAAGATCAACTCACAAATGCTTCTCTTTGATAAGAGTGATCTCACAGAGAGTGATTCATCTGTGAGATGAATCTGTGTGATGATCATACAAGAACCTTGTGAAAATAATTGAGAGTCAACTGAAACTCTTCTGTATGAAAGATATGAGATAAATCTGTGTAATAGTCAGAGAAGAATCTGTAGATTACAAAGAATCTTATGAAATAAGAAACTGTGTAATAGACTCTTTTCTCTTTACAGTAACAAGAGATTTTTTCTCACTGAGATTTTTTAGAGATATAAAGAGTTTTTAGTGAGTATCACTGCAGTGCTGAGCTGATTCTATGAAGTCACTCAGTGAAAGACTTCATGGATGAAGTCTTAGAGAGAGAGAGATATATAAGAAATCTCACTTCTTGCAGATTCTTTATCTCTATTTCTATCTCTTACATAATTAATAGAGTTAGCAGCTCTTGACTACACACAACTATGTAGACTAGAGTTCATGAATACTATTCACAACTCAGCTTGAATGCTATTATATATTTAATCTCTACATTTTATCTTCCTACCGCGAATACTTCTAGTAGTTAACAGTGCATATCACGCCAAGCTGCGAACACCTGAATAATCGCCTGCGAGCACTTATTCTTACACTTCTACACACTATATTGATGATTATATGTTTCAAAGACTGAAAGAGATCTGCTGAGTAAAGAATCTCTGATACGTAAGATTATCTGATAACGGATATTTAATATCATCTGCAAGAGTAAGAGTTCTCTTGCACTTTGAAGAATGATCTTGCTATATTTGAGTATGAGAGCTGCAGAATGTGAAATACAACCTTATTCTCAGACTCAATTGATTTCAAAGATTCAATTCACAGATTCAATGATGTACATGTTATATACAGCTGACTGATAGAAAGAAAATGATTCATACAATTCTATCAACTGATATGAGAAGAACATTTCACATCTCTGATATAGAAGAGTTAAATCTGCTTACACATTAATAAGCAAAGAGAATAATTTGTAAGACCTCATCTGAAAGCATTCTGTATGTCATATAAGACCTGAAAGTGAAGAAAACTAAGATAAAGAATATGCAGAAGGATAAGTGTATGAAGAAGCTTCTGAAGAAGTATGAGAAGATCTTCTGAACAGATCTTTCACTGGAATTGCTGCTGGAATGAGGATTCATACATGAGATTGACACAGGGAATGCAAAACCAGTCAATCAGAATGCATATCTTCTATCACAAACATATCTTAAAGAACAGAAGTGTCAGATCACAGACCTTCTAGAACATGATCTTATATAACTCTCATCAAGTGCATGAGGCTTTTCAGTCCTATTCATGAAAAAGACAGATAAAGAGTGATGAATATGTATTGATTATCAAGCACTTAACAAGCTTATAATCAAGAATGAATATTCACTGTCACAGATTCAACAATAGTTGAATATGATTGAAAACACTTAATATCTATCAAAGATCAATCTTCTCTCAGAATACTGACAGATCTGTGTAGATGAACTGTCAGTTCTGTGAACTGTGTTTAATATACAATGAAGAAAGTTTAAATTCCTGATAATATCATTCAGTCTAACAAATGTGTCTATCATCTTTTAAACAATGATGAATACAATTCTTTATAAACAGAATGAAATCTCATGTCTCATATATCTCAATGACATTCTAGTCTTTTCAAACTCATATGATGAACATCTGAAGCATCTTAATAAAGTGCTTATAACTCTGACAGAGCATAAGCTCTACATTAAATCAATAAAGTGTGTGTTTGAAATAGAAGAGTTGAAGTTTGTAGAACATGTAGTGAGTGATGACTGTATATATCTCATATCAGAGAAATTGAATGTTATAGTAAATTAACTGTGACTGAGAAATATACATCATGTATAATAGTTTCTTGAGTTGATCTTATATTACTGCAGATTCATCAAGGATTTCATATAAATATCTGCATCACTTTCAGATCTCTTAAGAGAAATGAATGCAAATCTGTAAAAGAAGAAGTTTCATTCAATCATCTGAAATGTCATGTGTGAAGAGGCTTTTCTCACACTGAGAGAATATATAATAATATTCTCAGTGCTTATTCAATCAGATTATAATAAACCTTTCTACATTGAGATAGATGCATTCAAATGAGCTATTAGAGATGCTCTTCTACAGATGAGCAAGAACAGCAAGCTGCACTCAGTGATATACAATAATAGAAAACTATCAGACACTGAGCTCAATTACTCAGTGCATGAAAAGAAATTGCTAGCAATCAAACACACACTGATATTATGAGATAGATATATTAACAATAGACATATAACAACAGTGATCATGAATTATAAAAGCCTCATCTATCTACAATCAATAGTAAAACCTTTCAAACACTTAGTATATTAAATCTCAGAGTTTCAAGTGTACAATCTTCAGATTAAATACTGAAAGAGATCAGACACTGTGATATCTGATACAATCAGTCACAGACTCAATTTCATGAGTGAGAGTTCTGTAAATCAGATACAAGAAAAGTTCATATTAAACATACTGAGAGAGTGTAAGAAATCAGAATAAGTGAATGCAATAATCTCTCACTTGAAGAATGATAAGATATCAGATAATAAGTGTTTCATAAAAGTAGTAGAAGAGATGATTCTGAACTTCAAGCTGAGAAAATTGAAAAATAATGTTATACTTTACTGTGATCTAGAATATGTGAAAGCTCTCTATCTAGAATATTTATTTAGACATAACTTAGTGACTCACATGTATAAGAAATTCAGTCACTTAGAAAGTTCTGAACTCATGAGTGTACTCAAATCAAGAGTATACTGATCAAGCATGACTGAGAACATTCAGATGTATACTTATGAGTGCCTGAATTATCAGATTGTGAAAGAATCTAAGAAGGAGTTAGAATATGAGAAAGTGTATCATCAGATAAAGTGTATAATACAACTATTTAAATAATAAGAGATGAACCTCATAGACATATTACTGTAAATATCAAATGAAAATCAATAAATAATCACTGCTATTGATTACACTACTGACTGATCAGTTGTGAAAGCAGTTTCAGAGATAACAGAGAAGATAGTGACAAAGTTTCTATATAATGAGATCTATGTCAACTAGACTGACCGTGTGACCGTGTCTGGGACCAGGACCAGATTTTTTGATAGTCTCATTACCAATTCGACTGATCCCATTACACGGTTTTAACATTAGATAGTAGTCCCATACTGTCCCAGTGGGACTTACTGTCTACTCTTGTCACATTTTCCAAATGAGACCATGATTTCCACTTCTCAATTTAAATTATTTTTATTGCTTTAAATGACTTTAAATCTCATTTGAGCATTATCAAAAAGTGTTACTTTTTAAAAAATTAAAAATAGTCTAAAAAAAACCTTAAAATGTCTAAAAATAGTAACTTTATGCCAAGAATGGGACTAAATGAGACCAAATGGGACCACTTTCTCATTTTTTTCAAGTCATGGTTCCATTTTAAGATCTGATATATAGTCACTTTACATGTTTTTTTGATAGCCAGTCCCAGCGGGATTCACGCCAAGAAATGTATGGGACCAGACCAAATGGGACCAAATGTGAAATTCATGGTCCCGGCGGCCAGTCTAATGTCAACTATGAAATGCTGCATGAGATTCTAACTGATAACAGTATGAATCTTGTAGAAGAAGTAATGAGGCATTTTATAAGTCAGTTACAGACAAGATATTGTAGAATAATGTTATATCATCTGTAGATGAACAGAAAAGTGAAATCCTTGAATGAAATCTTAAGTAACATGCTGATGAAATATCTAGTGAGCAAGTCTACAAGATTATGAGATGAATATCTCAGTCAGATGCTATTAGTCACATGAATTCAGCAGCATGCAGTCTTTTAGTATTCATCATTCTACCTGTTGTATGAATTGTATTCACACATTCTGAAGAATGCTTTGAAAAAGGTGAGAAATAGAACAGCAGTTACAGACACAGCAGTAGCAGTTATAGATACAACAGTGGCAGACATGGAATCAAGATTGAAAGAGATCAGCCACACACATATAAAAGCTAATAAGTTACTTCTGAACTGAGCAATTCAATCAAAAAGAATACAAGACTCACTAGTTAAGAAATTGAGTCTCAAGATGAGAATATAAGTTCTTATACATAATGAGAGCTCTGAGAAGTTTCAACCTAGATGATTTGAATTATATAAAATACTTAAATCACATTCTCTGAAAATATACACATTGAAAGAATCAGAGAGACAGATCTTATATAACTTAATAAATAATTCATAACTTATAAAAGTAAAGATGCAAGATCTGAGCAGATTATGATTATTCACAGCACTATCATCAGTATTGAAAAAGAAGAGACTTATAATTAAAAAGTCTTACAAAGTAGGAGAAATCATAGACACTTACAAATCAGATGATCTCACTTATTTCAATCTTTTCACAATTATAAGAAAAGAATGAAAAGAAATGAAGAAATCAGATAAATACTACACTTCAATAAGTGATGAGACTGTAGCCAGTTGTATAATAACATGCTGCAGATAGCAGGCATAACATAGTAAAGAGTAGTTTTAAAGCAGCAGACTTGCATGTGAATTAGATTACAGAAGAAAAAGAAATTCAGAGTTGAATTCAACTATTTACATCAGTTTAATTATAAAGATAACAGAGAATGAATCATCTGAAACATTCACAGATGTATAAGATTAAGTCATCTCAATCTCTGAGAATGCTTAGAGATTAGATAAGATTAGTTTCAATGAGCTGTTCACTGTAGTAATCTAAGCAGGTGAAGAGAGACAGTATAATATATAAGACAGAATCATAAAAGATGAAAGCTACTGAATCTAGTCACTGAATGCTGTATCATATAGAGATCATATAAGAGTAGTGACTAGCAGATAAAGAAAAAGTGTAAGAAAAAAAAAGAAATAATGAATTAATTATCAACTATAAGAGTCAGTTATAAAAGATAAATATTATTATATACATCTTATTCATTTTCATATATCACATATTAATCTATTTCCAATGTCATGTCATCTGAAAAACATTAAAAATAAAGGAAATCTCAAAACTCAAGATCTGCAAGGAATTCAAGAGCTGTAAGTCACTCTTATAATAATATTACACATGTCTCTGATTCCTCTACTGCTCTATGTACAACATTAATGTCATTTATTACAAGATTGACTGAAATACTAATATAGAAATGTGTATGCATACAGGTAGAAAAATTGAAGAAGAGTGTGAAACTCACAGAATCAGAAGTCAGAGCAGAGAGAGTGAAGACAGAAGAAACAAAAGAAGAAGAAAATACAGAATCAGATAAATGATGACAGAAGTTATCTGAGACTGAATACTTATAACTCAGTGTGTGCACAATCTTCTCTGCAGAGAAGAGAGAGAAAGTGATAGAAGAAGCTTGAGAGCAGAAGAAGATAGTCTCAGCAGTATTATTATCTTCAATTAAAATAATCTCTGATACCAGAGCAACTAAGAACTATTGTTAGTATATAAAAACTATAAAATCAGAGATAAGAACAGTTACTGAATAAACACTTGCTAGTCTTAGAGTTGTACATGTAATTACAACATATACAAGGCTTCTCAGAAAGAGAGAGAGAGACATGAGAAAATGCAGAAAGCAGAATACAGCATGTGAACAGCTCATTTTCATAATAACATCTCAGATAAGATGTATAAGTCTTACACTCATGAGTGTAAAAGAGTACAACATCTGTATTCTCATTTCTGAAAACATAGATATCTTTCATCTGTATCATGAAGTCAGATAACAGATATCAGAGAATAGATTAATATAGATCTATCATTCTGAAGAAATTCATCAGAGTGAATATTCTCATAATATTAAACTTTACAGTTATGAAAAGTTTCTTAATATCTGTAAATATTATAACTTCATACACAGTAAAACTTATAATGATTTTTTCTAAGAATAGAAAAATCAGTGTTAGAAAGAAAAGATGAAAAAGAAAAAGACTTATAATCTTAATAATATTAAAGAGAAGAGTGATTCTCTGATATAAATGAATAATTATCTTATTATAAATATTTAAAATGAATATAATAATCAGTGTTTATGACTGAGCTTCAGATAGTTATATTATATACAGTCTTTATATAATAAATTATTCTGAGAGTCAGTAAGAAGAGTAGAAGTATACATACTGAAAAATATAATTTATTAAGTCTATATAATATCTTCTTGAAACAGAGAGAGCTGATAACAAAAGCAGAGACAGTAAAATCAGAAGTAGTGAGAGTGAGAGTCACAGAAACAGAGATAGTGAGAGCAGGAGAATCAGACACAGAGACAGATATAGAAGATTGAGAAAGAGTGACAGAGAAAGAAACAGAGAAGGCAGAGAAGAATACAGAAGACTTAGCTATACATAGTACAGATAATTTCTTTATTATCATGTTCTTCAAGTTCTTAATCAATAATTTAATATTAAGTTCACTATCATCAGCAGACATGAATCTGTCAACATATAAAGATTCTATATAAATAAATAAAAAACATATCAGCATCTGCATTTATATAAAATCATGTCAGAAAACACAATCAGAAGCTCACTGAGAAGAAAAAACAGTTGAGAGTGTATAAGAAGATGAAGAAGATGTGTTATTCATGATAATACATTCTGACAATTATTAGAAGATAAACAAGTTCTGATTATATTTCATAATGTATTATACTTACTTCTAACAAACTGTTCAGTATGAGTAATATAATAACACTTGTTATAAGAACAGAAGATCATTATCAGAAACATATATAATGTAATAGATAGACAGATAGAAAGAGTTGAACAGAAGAAAGAAATAGAAATTTTGAATAAGATGATAATGTTCAATAATAATGATGATGAAGAAGATGATTGAAGAATAAGAAAAGTTAGTGAATGAGTAATATAATATAGTGAAAGTTTCTTTGTGAGAGTATACATAAGATACTAGTCAAATCAGAGATAGGTCATAGAATTACAAATACTAGTGACATGCTAATCTGCATGAAGCTAGAATGAACATCATGATTATGTAAGTGTGACTGAATCTGGTGAGAGAGAATGTGATTCAGAAGAATGTACAACTGTTGAATAATAACATAACTGCTTTCAAACTTGCTTATGAATGTAAAGGGGCCATAGCGGCCACTAATTAATTTAGCGTATAATATATAAGAAGCCGGTGTACGCCTGTAATCATATGCTGGCTCAAGCAACCTTTGAATCACAATTGTAATTTAATGAAACTAAAGTAATAACTAGTCAGTAGTATTATATAAAGATAGTTATTTAAAAAGCTATATAAGTGAGCTTAACTATCTTACTTAAATAGCAAGCTCATGAGCTACAGAGTTATTATAAGAATATCACAGATATGATACTTAGTATACTAAGAAGATTGTATAAGAAATATAGTAACTCTTATATATATTCTTATAGAAGAAAGATAAATCACTGACTTCTTTAATAAGAAGTCAGTATCTAGTTATTTTATATAGATAATAAGTGAATACTCTTCTCTTATTTCATAAGTGAGATTAGCTGAAGTAATATCTCAGTAACATCTCACTGCTAAGAAAGAGTAATCTGCTGATCTTGTATAGAAGTGAGATTCTTATATTTATTAATTAGATCTTTCTATAATATATCTGAATGATATTATAGAGTGATTGAAAACTGATTCAGACAGGATAAAATTATCTGCATAAAAGCAATGACTCATGTGAAACCGCAATGAGGTCTTGACACGGCTGAAAGTATGATATAATATCTACTCAGTGATATTATTCTAGTAATTACTTCTATTATTATTTCTACTACTCTCTCTATTATTATCACTGTCTCTAATACTCTGTAGTACTCTTTATTACTTCTACTTTATATCTGTATCTTCATCTTATTACTTACTCTTTTATTATCTTTATTATCTTTATCACTTCTTTCACTTCTATCTCTCTTTTATCATCTCTATTATCTCTACTCTCTTTATTACTACTACTATTTCTACTACTCTGCAGCTCTCTCTATTACTTCTACTTTATATCTCTACTCTACTCTTATTTTATTACTTATTCTTTTATTATCTCTATTATCTTTATTACTTCTTTCACTTCTACTTCTCTTTTATTATCTCTACTATCTCTACTATCTCTATTATTATTACTATCTCTACTGCTCTACAGTCTCTTCTATTACTTTTACTATCTCTACTTCTCTCTTACTATCTCTATCGCATTTTAATCTCTGTATTTATAGTATATACTGTTAAATACTCTAATAAAATCTTATGTGATGTTATATACATCTCTTTGAATTTATGAATGAGATTGAATAGCTGACTCTACAGTCTACACAGCTCTAATTAATCTAATAATGATGATAGAAGTAATACAGAGTGAAAGAGAGTAGTAGAAGAAGTAGAGAAGATAATGATAATAGAGAGAGTAGAGAGTGAAAGAGATAAAAGAAGTAGTAAAAGTGAGTAGAGATAGAGAGTGAAAGTGATAGAGACAGTTACAGAGTG
>NW_003101674.1:1843666-1899499 GCF_000003855.2 Blastomyces gilchristii SLH14081
CCATAAAAAAAGACAAGACACTAGCAAACGGAGACCATCCGCTTATGATATAGAAACATTCGGGTCTCGTGCGAGTAGCTGTTGTGTACTTACAAGAAATATAATACAAAGTAAATAGGAACATTCTCCCCTCCCCTCCCCCTCGCCTCCGATACGACACTGACCCCCCCCCCTACGGGTCGAATAATGTAACCTGTACTTTGAATAACAGTGAAAGACCTGATAAGCCTTTTAAACAATACATCTATATCAGAGAATCGCTCAACACAATCAATTATACTACAATATAAAGTCTTTATCTTTCTAATCTTCTCTCGCGCGATCACACCCCTCGGAGGGTGGAAGTGGTAGAGGGGGCTGCGCAAGGAGCAAAGCGAGCGTAAGCGAGCATTTGATGCTTGTTGTCAATGAAAATAAATACATGTTCATTCATCCGTTGAGCGACAACAATTTAGCCCCAAAAGGCAACCACGTTTTGCACGTCTGCGAGGAAGGTTATGACCTTTTTACGAAGCAAGAGCGTGGAAGGAAGGCAGGTATTTCGACAGTTTTGGGGGGCCAAGTTTGGTCTCATTTAGTTTGAAGCCTGGAAGACGGTTCTCACTTCGCATGAGCATAGCAGGTGATTTGGCACTTGATACCAAGCCGTGCTGAGTCTTGATGAACCAATTATTTTGTTGACCTTCCAAAAACTACAAGTTTGGCGAACGGAATTTGTCGGTTATGGTGGGTGTCAGCAAGTGATGAAGGTTATTGGAGATGGCAAGATGTTCTTGCTGGAGCCATTGCATGGGATGTGCTGCTTCAGTCTGTTGCTTTTTGGATCAGTTTGGACTCGCAAGAGGTATCCATCCATCAAGTGGTATCGCAAAACTGCTCGATGACATATGTTGATGCATCAAACACAAGAGAGATTTGGCCTGTTCCAGACCAAGTTCTTGCCCAACTCCACGCGCTGGCATTTGTTGCACCTTAAGAATTCATAAAAAACGGCTGGAAGGGAGCTCTTATGACAGGTTGACACGTTAAATTGGCTTCGTTATTGAGGCAGGAATGCTGCTTCTAACCGCCAGCGGAGTTTGAGCCCCACGAGTCCCCACGGTCATCAGCCAAGATCTCCATCCTGCTGGGAAATTCCCACAATCATTGCATAACATGCACAGGACTAGTGAAGAAGCAGGTTTATTCAGACCCAAATTAGGACTAGCGGGATGTGATTGATGTGGTGTGATGCGATTCCCAAGGTTGGATGGACAGTTTTTCATGCAGCAGAACTAGGGCTAATGTGGCCCATGCCCCTCGCCATCAACGACTAAAGCAAGAGGAGAAGAAGTGAGTGGCAGCGGATGCAGGCTGACTGGCCGGGCTTTTGTTTGACTGTTGGGGTTCGGCAGCTGCTGGTTTGCCGAAGATCCATGGCGCCCTGCCATTGGAGGATTCTGTCGTCGTTGATCGGCGCCATCAACCCCACTTGCCGATGTGGGCCAATGATAAGGCCTGGCTACCCGCCCGGTTGATTATGTCAGCGAGGTCGACAAAACAAAGTTGGACAGGTTAGCCGATATGCAGGTTCTATTTTTGGACTTCCCCTCTGCTGGGCCGCCCCAAACGGTGTTTGTTGCTCTGCTGCCCATATAACCTCCTGCTCTTCCTCCTCATTCTCTCTCCCTTCTCTTCTTTTTCTTCTTTTCTTTTCCTCAGCAGGTCTTGTTTGTCTTCTGAAGAGCTATTCCTTTAATTTTGAGGTGCCTAATTTCCTGTGTGTCTTTTCGTTGTCTACTTCTTCTCGCGCAATCACATTCACAAGGAGCTGTGCTTCTTGCTTCCGGTACCTCTTGATTAATTCAATCCTCCAACTTGATATCGCATTGTTCGTCGCCGGTCGACGTCATTGTTTAATAGCTTCTTCTTTTCAACGTCCTTACTTTCGAGACCCGTCCGCTCTATTTTATCGATCACAATTTCCGAAAGCGACTCTGGTAGTCCTTCTGGCTTCGATAGAATATAACTGCTCCCTGATATATTCAATTCTTTTAAAATACATATAATTTCTTATCATTATTATTTTTTATCTTTTTACCACACCCCATTCACTAATATATTTACAAACTCCATTACCTTCATTACAACCATCACTTTTTACATTGTAATATACTTAATATTCGGAAGTTATTCAAGCAAAAATGGCCGCCGTGCAACTCAGTTTCTCCATCCGCACCTCTCCCAATGTCAAGACTATCCATCTCCTCGGTTCGTGGGATAACTACGCTGGTCAGCTCCCACTCTCCCAGGATGCCTCCGCCAAACCCGGCTCATGGAAGGGGACTTTCCGTTTCCAGGGCAATTCTCTCCAACTGGGACAGCGATACTGGTACTACGTGAGTAAAAGAGAATCATGAATTGCCCCTTAGTGGTTTATAACTTTGACTTGGATTCTTTCTTACTTTCTGAACAGTACATCATGGACGGCTACCATGTCTCTCATGACCCAACTGCGGAATACACTGTTGAACCCACCACTGGCCGCAAGCTCAACATCCTAGATGTTCCCAGTGGAGCCCGCAGCAGCACCAACTCTTCCCACAGACATTCCCACGCTGGACCAATCAAAGGCCGCGCTCTTTCGCCTTCCAAGATCCTCTCCCCGAAGCCTTCCAAGCCTTACGCTTCTCGCCAAATTCGGGATCCCCGCTACTCCCCACCGCCTACCGTCAGCGAACTCACCAGACGCTTTGGCCGTGTCGATATGTCCGATTCCGATTCGGATCTCTCCTCTAGCCCGCCCTCGTCGACTGGATCTTCGATCTCTACTCGCTCAGATAGCTCGTCGCCATCGTCTATCTCTTCCTTGAGCGACAATAGCTCCATTTGCAGCTGCGAGCGATACGGAATCACCCGTAAGGGAGATCGCGTCAAGATCGATTGTGGAGGTAGCCGCTGTGGAACCAAATCTCCCGCTTCCAATTCTGATATCTGCTCCAGCGACTCGGAGGAGGAATATCGCGACGCCCGCCCAATGGCCCGCCGCCCACACTACGTCTCCCACAGATGATTAACTCGCTCTTTGGTGGTTGATAAATTGTCAACTTCGTCCTCCACATCCTAGCGCGCACCGTTGTTGACAGATGGATTGCGGAAACATTAGATCCGTCTCAACACCTCAACCCCTCGCTCCCTTGTATCATTTTACCCATGACCTTGATGAAAGTAACGTCTTCCAGGGGTTAGTTATCTTTTGTTCATCCAAAAATTGGTTAAAAAGATGGAAGAAATCAATTATACCGAAGCGAAAAGGAAAAAATTGTCATGCCCGCATGCCCGCTGTCTCTTGTGACTTGAAACAATAATTTTGACGACAAACTTTTAAACATTCAGTTCGCTCACCCATATTGTTTGGTAATTTGTTTTATCTTCTTCCTGTTCTGTTTTGACTAGTTTTTCCCAACTCTGGCATCGGATAATAAACGACGCTACTTTCCATCGATTCATCCTAGCATTTGAAGCCAACAAGCACGTTGCCAGCATGAATCCACCCAGCGTCAGCGTACTGCTTTTTTCCTCTGCATTTCCACGAACCCGGCTTTTACGCGGAAAATGTCACTCTACAGCGAATCGCCAAATTCTTCTTGTTGCAAAACCGGATACTTTAGGTATCTTCCCATTCTTGGTCCCCCCCCAACCCCCCAAAAATCGATCGAGTTTCAAATCGTAATTGCCAATCGTGATGACTCCGTTACTTCGAAACCCGTACCAAATAAACACATCTTAAAAAAATAAAAATAATCTCGAAAAAAATATGTTTTTAGTTACGCAGCCATTTACGTCCCCTCGCGAAAACAAGCATCATCCATCGCAATCCGGTTGAAACCCCAGATCTTGTTTTCCAATCTTTTTTTGTGATTTACCGCAATTTGTCTTTGTCACGCAACGAAATTGCATACCACAATTTGCCTGTTCCAGCTTTTTGTATCTTATTTTTTACTTGATGTGAAACGCCGTCTTGTCACTCCCAGACTTGGTGCAACTTTTGTCGTCCCTTCAGAGCGGCCTATAGCGGCAGCTTCTGCACCTTGACCTCTATCTATGGGCTGCAAGTCGGGATGACTAGAAGCGGACACACTCAAGAGAACGCAGGAGGTGGGGTGGTGAGGTGGTGAGGATGAGAGGTCAGAGGGTATGTTTGTACTTGGAGATGGAGGGAAGAATTGCGCAGCCGCCTCATATTGCGGATGTTGGAAGGAGTGATTTTCTTTTCCTTTCTTGTGATGAGAATCGAGAAGGGGAAAGAAAAGAGGAATAGGGGAAGAAAAAAATAAAACCAAAAAACAGGGAAGATCCAGCCTGGTCAATTTAATTACTGCTGAATACACCCAAGCAAGGGCTAGTTAGTAACTTAGTTGACTTGGAAAGTTTTTTTTTTTTTTTGAAGTTCATGTCCTGCTTTGGTGGGCTCATGTATCTATTCATGTAGTTCAGAAGTAAGGTTAGTAATTCTCACTAGGTCACTCAAAAACAATTTCACATTCATGGACATGCATGAAACTTCCAGATTTTTTCACATGGTTTGAAATATCTTCATATACTTGTAGTCTGTGCTTCTCAGAGATTATTCTACTGTATGCTTTGATTTGGCTGGTTCTTCTTCTTCTTCTTACTCTTCATCCCACTCTTCTCAGATGTGTGGTTTGCTGTTTGTAAGCTCTCACACTTCTATTCCCATTCTCCTTTTTTTGCAGTGATGGTGTTAACTAGAAGGGTATGCAAAATAACCATTCAGGGAAGAGTGCAAACTTGGAGACCCTCAGGATTCTCTCATCAATCAACAACAAGGAGGAGGAGAAGGCCCTTCGCGGAAAACAGTGTGATCAACAAGATTCCCCCTCATCAGAAGATTTGAATGCTTCCAGATCTCTGAGCTCACGCACCTTCTTCTTTTTTGTTTTCTTTTCCTTTTTTTGGGGGGGGTGGGTGGTGGCAGGGATGCCAGTCGCTATGAACTAACTAGGACTTGACTCAAAAGTCCGAAATAACGACTTCCAAAGGCCGATGCCAGCAGTCGCAGAAAGATAACGTAATCAACAAGCTCATCTAACGCTCGTGTTGCTTTGTGTATACAGAAAACTTGAACCTTGCTAAGTGCGCCACTTGACCTCATTACATAATCATGACTCTGACCTCGCACAATACAGTAATAATCAGTTGGTAATTGACTTTCAACCTTTCAATTCACTCATTCATTCAGCTCATCAATCAATCAAAGCATGTATAGACTATACCTGATTCATAATCAATTAAATGAACAGATAAATTTATATAGAATATAAACAGATATTTTACAGAATTTTAAAATATATCAAGATAAAAATGTGATTCAAAGATTGCTTAAGTCAGTGTAAACTGACTACTGAGACTATGAATTTCATATTTAATCTTATTTAATCTGATCTCATACATTTCTTAATATGAATTCT
This sequence comes from Blastomyces gilchristii SLH14081, assembly GCF_000003855.2. Taxonomy (NCBI): domain Eukaryota; kingdom Fungi; phylum Ascomycota; class Eurotiomycetes; order Onygenales; family Ajellomycetaceae; genus Blastomyces; species Blastomyces gilchristii. The sequence continues at coordinate 1,849,138 of NW_003101674.1, forward strand.
ACTGAGACTAGTTATTAAAAAAACATGCAAAGTAACTATATATAAGATCTTAAAATGAAATCATGACTTGAAAAAAATGAGAAAGTAGTCTTATTTAATCTTATTTAGTTTCATTCTTGATATAAAGTTACTATTTTTAGACATTTTAAGATTTTTTTTTAACTATTTTTAATTTTTTAAAAAGTAACACTTTTTGATAACATTTAAATAAGATTTAAAGTCATTTAAAGCAATAAAAATAATTTAAATTGAGAAGTAGAAATCATGATCTTATTTGAAAAATGTGATAAGAGTAGACAGTAAGTCTCACTGAGACAGTATAAAACTACTATTTAATGTTAAAACTGTGTAATAAGATCAGTTGAATTGATAATAAGACTATTAAAAAATCTGATTCTGGTCTCAGACACAGTTACATAGTCAGTCTAAGTCAGCGTATAATTACAGGCGTACACCGGCTTCTTATATACTATACGCTAAATTAATTGATGGCCGCTATAACTTCTTTTACATTTATAAGCAAGTTTCAAAGTAGCTGTGTTATTATTCAGCAGTTATATATTCTTCTGAATCACATTCTCTCTCATCAGATTCAGTCACACTTATATAATTATAACATACATTCTAGCTTCATGCAGATTAGTATGTTACTAGTGTTTATAATTATATAATCTATTTCTGATTCAGTTAGTATTCTGTATACACTCTTACAAAGAAACTTTTACTATATTACATTACTTATTCACTAACTTTTCTCATTCTTCAATTATCTTCTTTATTATTATTATTATTAAATATTATTATTTTATTCAAGATTTCTATCTCTTCTTCTTCTATTCAATATCTTCTATCAGTTTATCTATTATATTATATATGTTTCTAGTAATGACTTTCTATTTCTATAACAAGTGTTATTATAGTGCTTATACTAAGTAGTTTATTAACAGTAAACTAGCTGCTGAGATTATGAATTTCATATTTAATCTCATTTAATCTGATCTTATACATTTCTTAGTATGAATTCTGCTGAGACTAGCTATTAAAAAAACATGCAAAATAACTATATATCAGATCTTAAAATAAAATCATAACTTGAAAAAAATAAGAAAGTAATTTCATTTAATCTCATTTAGTTTCATTCTTAGTATAAAGTTACTATTTTTAGACATTTTAAGGTTTTTTTTAGACTAGTTTTAATTTTTTAAAAAGTAATACTTTTTAATAACACTTAAATAAGATTTAAAGTCATTTAAAGTAATAAAAATAATTTAAATTAAGAAGTGAAAATCATTCTCTTATTTGAAAAATATAATAAAAGTAGATAGTAAGTCTTACTGAGACAGTATAAGACTACTATTTAATATTAAAACTATGTAATGAGATCAGTTGAATTGATAATGAGACTATTAAAAAATCTAGTTCTGGTTTCAGACACGTGTGATTCGGAAGAACGTACGACTGAATAACACGGCCGCTTCCGAACACGCTTCCGAACGCGCGTACGAATGTAAAGGGGCTCTAGCGGCCACTAATTATTTAGATAATGTATATAAGAAGCCGGCGTACGCCTGTAATTATACACTGACTTAAGCAACCTTTGAATCACATCTGATAGCATGTTTAAAAACTGGTGAGAAGCACAGACTTCTTCAGAGTATGATAATTTCATATACAAAGTGATTTATAGTTATCATGTCAGTGTGATTCTAAAAATATTTCAAAAGATAGTATATGAAGAACAGTGAGCAGAAGAGTATCTGATTAATACTGCTTTACTTATTAAAGAAAAACTTCACACTCAGATGAATGTTATATATCATATATAAATGAATGAGATATGAGAAAGAGAATGAAAGTAATAAACCAGATTCAAAGAAGTTTACTCTCTACTTAAAAGAAGAATAAAAAGAGAGATAATTATTATCAGAGTTGTACAATAATAACAGAAATTATATAATAATATAATAATATAATAATAGACATTATATAATTAATAAGAAATCACTGAAATAAATATCTCTTTTAATTAATATAAACACTCTTCTCTGCTATCTGAACTGAAAGATATACAGAATCTCTCAGAGGGTTTACTCAAAGCAGTAAGAAAAGTAACTGAGATTATCAAATCAGAATTGAAGCTGTGGCGGGCTGCGCCCGATCAATCATATAGACTATTCCGTTACACTCCACAGATTCCAACCACTTCATTCTCGAATGCGTACGCTCTGATTCTCGGCCATTCTCAATTACTGATCCTCAGCCATTATGAATGCATATAGATTCTTCCGCCCTGAAACTCCACTGCATACATCATCACATACATGTATAAATATTCACTTTAATTGCTGATTCTCATACTTTCTCTTTCTTTCCTTCTCTAATGTTTTTCTCTTTGTTATATAAGACCTATATATATTATACAAATCTATTCAGTGTAGGCCTCTTACACTAGAAAAATGTTTATTGTCTTCTTATTAGAAATGATTATTCATGTATTGTCTTTTCATTAGAAATGATTTTTCACTGAGATATCTGAATGTGTAAACAATGCATAAGAAATAGAGAAACAGTTAAACAGTTAAGTGAACACTGAGTTCTCAGATAGAAGCTTACTTATCAGTTACTCTGACTCTGTAATAAGATCTTATAAAGAGAATATCAGTGAAAGACCTGAGAGTTCTGACACTCAGATGTATAAGATATTCATATAATTACACTTCTTCAGATTTCACAGATATCACATATCTGATAAATGATATAATTATATCTAATGATAATATGAGAGAATCTCTAAACATGAGTATAAATGCAGTGTCACAGTGACTCTGAGCAATATTGAAACTATAACAACAATAAATAGCTGATATGCATGCAACTTAACAATGTCAATATGAAGAGATTCAATAATTATCATAATAAGAAACTCATGCAATTTCAACATCTATAGAATTAAATACAAAAGCACTGAAGAAATGCTTAGATGCTTCTACATATTTCAATACTTTCAATCTCACTCTCTACTTATCATGAAGAATGGAAATGCTTGTGAAACTGAGTGTAGATAAAGATGTCATCAGTTCATTAATCAATCAAGATTAATATATCAATGAATGATTGAAGAATTGCATGAAACAGAAGTTTCATTTATAAATGAAAGCATGTAAACCAGTGTTATAAACATCTGATAATATTATGAAATATCTTGATACTCTGTTCTGAGACACTGTTATACAACAGAAAGTATTAGATTAATTACAGAGTGTCTGACAGAGAAACACTTCTCTTACAATATTCATCTCTGACTTCAATATCAAAATTCTAGAAGCAGATAATCAATCTTGAGAGAATCAAATGAAGATTAGTATGCTTAAGAAGATATTAACTTTCAAACTCTTACAGACTCTTATAAGTGTAGATAAAGATCAGACTTATAAAGACTTCTGCACACAGCTTCAGATATTGAATAATCATCTTATCAAGCTCAAGAGTATATAGAACAGTGATAGAAGATGTTATATCTCAGTGATTTATATATTCACACTGAAGAATAACAATGATGTAGATGCTATGAATTAAGTAGACTTAAATATCTATACATAAGCAAGAGTCTTCACTGTCTCAACAGACTTCTGAGTTTCTGAAATCACTTCTGAAGAAGTCACTGATTGACATCAATGAGAAGTGTGTATTAACTGTAACTGATTAGAGTATATTGCTTTCAACTGCTGATTAATCTACATATCTTCTCAATTGAGAGAAAGATCAGTGCCTTCTCATTTAAAAGATAGATCAGTATCTGTTCATATCAATCACATTGCAGTGAAGAAAGATTCAGAAGATAACTATGAGAATGTCTCAGTGAAACAGAGAAAAGATTAGCTTCTGTTTAAATTGATAAACAGAAGCTTGAAGAGGTCAGATAATAACAATTTGAAGAGAAAATAACAATGAATACAATTCTTATATCTACTATAATTAATAACATGTATAATATGAAAGTCATGATAGACAGTGATCTATACTACTATGTAATAATTAAATCTTCAGTTGTAAGATATTATAATCTTCAGTGTATTCTCTTATTAAAATCTCAACTTCTTGCAGAATTCAATGATTTAAAAGATATTTGTATCTGTTATATAATGAAACTAAACATAGATGTCAGAGAATATCAGTGTGAAGACATCTACACATATGAAGTTAATAATCTTGATTATAATTTTATATTAGAACTTGTCTGACTATCTGAACAAGGCATCTTATTGAACACTTAAAACAGGAGTTTAATATTTCCTAACAATGACAGAGTTCATGAGAATGATATTTATAAGACTATGAATCTGACACAGATCTCTGTCAACACCTATAAAATGCTCAGAAAAAGAAGTCACTGAAAGAATCACTGATAGCAGAATCATGTGTCAATCTATTTCATCAGTCTGATCAATATTAAAAGGACTCTAGAAAAGTTATCCTGTGTTATAATAACAGATTCTCATACAAAACTCTCTCAATAATATCATGAATATCTAGATATCTTTTAACAAGATAATACTACAAATATACCCCTCTTACAAGGCTCAGAAGTAGATCACAGTATCAAGTTAGAAAAGAAGAATGATAAGAACTCTGAGCTATCATGAGACCTTCTTTATAATATGTCTTGAGATGAACTCCTTCTTCTTCAGAAGACACTTAATAATCTGTTAAATAAGAGATTCATACATATTAGTAACGCTTCTGCTGCAGCTTCTATTCTCTTTGCAAAGAAATTAGATGAAGAACTTCAATTCTGTGTAAATTATCAAGAATTGAATAGATTAACTAAGAAGAACTGCTATTCTTTATCTCTTATCAATGAAACTCTAGCTTGCATTGAACAAGCTCAATGATTTATAAAACTAGATATCATCACTATGTTTTATAAAATTTATATTACTGAAGAAGATGAATGACTTACAGCATTCTGAATATATTATGATCTCTTTGAATGAATAGTTACACTTTTTGAACTGGTCAATGCTCTCAGTACATTTCAGAAGTATATCAATTGAGCACTCTGAGATTTCCTTGATAAATTTGTATCTGTATATCTTGATAACATTCTCATCTTCACTGATGAGTTCTGAAAAGAATATCAAGAACATATACAAAGAATATTACAATAATTACAAGAAGCAGAACTATCAATAGATATTGATAAGTATGACTTTAAAGTCAAGAGTATTAAATATCTAGGTTTTATCATAGAAGCTGGCAAGGGAATTCAAATGAATTCTGAGAAAGTCTCTGCTATTCTTGAATGAGAAGCTTCATGTACTGTGAAAGATGTATGAAGCTTCATCAGATTTACTAACTTTTATCAGTAATTTATATAAAACTTCTCAGATATCATGAGATTATTTACAGAACTTATTAAGAAGAACTCAGTATTTCAGTGATCAGTGAATACTGAAGCTGCATTCACATAGATAAAGAAGATATTCATCAATATCTCTCTACTAATGACATTTAACTCTGATTGTGAAACAGTTGTTGAAGCTGACTTCTCTGACTATGTTACAGAGAGAGCTATATTACAATATAATAATGAAGATGTCTTACAATCATGCATCTTCATGTCTAAGAAATTGAGTCTCACTGAATGCAACTATGAGATCTATGATAAGAAACCTCTTATAATTATACACTGTCTAGAAGAATGAGACTCTGAACTCTGAAGTATCTCTGAATTTGAGATAATCACAGATTATAAGAATCTCAAGTACTTCATAACTATCTGTAAACTTATTAAATAACAGATACAATGATCTGAGTTCTTAAGCTACTTTCATTTTAAAATACACTATCATTTCAGCAGCCAGAACTCAATGACAGATGCTCTCTCATAATAAGAGTAAGATATGCCTTTCAATGTAACAGACACCTGTTAAATGAACTGAGAACATTAGCTTCTAGATCTGAAGATATTAGTTGATCAAGATGAAATAACTCATAACACTATACATACTTCTCTGATTAGAACACCCTCTCTCTGAACTGTCACTGACACTGATACCGACACTGACACTGATACTGACACTGACACTGATATCTCAACTTCTTCTAAATCTACACTGAATGAATTATGATATGTAACAGCTCAAACTGATGAACTTCTTCAAGCACTCACTAAAGCAGTATATTAAGAAGCACTCTGATTCCTCTCAGAACTACATATAAGAACTGGCATCTCAGAATGCTTAATCAATAATAATAATACTCTATAGTTCTGTAAGTGATGTTGAGTTCTCTACTTTGAACTCTTATACACTCAGATAATACAAGAGATGTATAATTTGTATATGATTAGTTATTCAGGTCATGAATAACTGTATTAAATAATCTCTCAGAAGTTCTACTAGTCTGAGATATCAAACAGTATCAGACATTTTGTCTGAAACTGTAATTATTGTTTCTTCATCATCTTATGAAAGAACTGTAGAAAAGGCCTGCTGAAACTGCTTGATATCTCTGATAGAATCTAGTAAGATATGATAATTGACTTCACTGTTAATCTCTCTGAGAGTAAGAACTGTAAGAATGTTCTGATTATTGTGAATCAATTGAGTAAGAGTGTTATATTGAAACTCTGTGATAAGATGAATACTGAACAAGTTACTGAAGCTTTTCTAAGAAGCTTGTTCTATCAGATGTATGAATTACTGAGATCTATAGTCTTGAATCAGAGCTGTTAATTTGTGAGCACTCTTTGAACAAGAATCTGTCAAGTTCTTAAGATTATACACTGTTTATTAACTATCTATCGCTCTGAGACTGATAATGCATCAGAATGAATAATTCAGACTGTAAAGAATTATCTTTATAAGTTCTGTAATCATTTATAATATAATTGATATGACCTTCTTCTACATGCAGAGATTGCTATTAACAGTCAAGACACTGTTTTAACAGATATAAGCTCATTCTTTCTTACACATGAATACTACATGAAAGTGTTAAATCTTCTAGAGATCACACAGTTCACATTGAACCTCTGCAGTCTGATTCAGATCACTGATAATATAGTAATGAAGCTTCAAGATGCTCACAACTGAGCAGAGACCTTTATGACAATCATGAAACAAGATCAAGAAGATTGAATCAACATCTGACAGAATTCTGCAGAGCAGTATAAGATAGAAGATCTTGTATAATTGAATCTCAAGAACATATAAATCACACATTTATCTTATACACTAGATTATCATCACATCAGATATAAAGTGATAGAAGTTCTAGATAGTCACAACTACTGTCTTAACATATTATCAGAGATTTATAATGTCTTTCACATAAGTTTGCTCTGCTGCACTGTCACTGATTCATTCTCTTCTCAACTAACTTCTGACTGACAATTGCCAGGGATCATAGAAGAAGATAATGAGCTTGAGTGAGAGATTGAAGATATTCTCAATAAGAGATCACACAGCTGCAGCTGATAATATCTTGTGAAATGAGTCAGCTATAATCAACTGATCTGAACTCTGAGTTTCATATTATCTGAAACAGTGACTCTTGACTGATGAGAACTACTTCTGAAAAGAGAGGACTAATGTGGCGGGCTGTGCCTGATCAATCATATAGACTATTCTGTTACACTTCACAGATTTCAATCACTTCATTCTCAAATATGTACACTCTGATTCTCAGTCATTCTCAATTGCCAATTCTCAGCTGCTATGAACACATATAGATTCTTCCACTCTGAAACTTCACTGTGTATGCCACTACATACATGTATAAATATTCACTTCAATTGCTGATTCTCACACTTTCTCTTTCTTTCCTTCTCTAACGTTTTTCTCTTTGTTATATAAGACCTATATATATTATACTGATCTATTCGGTGTAGGCCTCTTACAGAAGCTCTGTACGTGTACAAGAATTCTAAATGAAATTGAGGCCTTGTGTACATAGTGACAGACTGATATAAAAGTCAAACAACAATTGTCATTCACTGTAAATCAAGTATTAAATATAAAGAGCTTCATTAATGCAATCATTATCATTAATAAGAATAGAGAAAACCAGATCTTAGATCTGCAGTGAAAGATTGAATATTTACACAGATAGATAGATAACTATACTGAATCTGAAAATCTCATCATAATTATTCACAACCTCTTCAGAAGTGTACACATCATCAGAGACTGCTGTGTAAAATAAGAATCTGAGTATGAAATATATCAAGCTGAGAGATCTGCTGAAGTCATTAAGCTTTAATAATAATCAAAAAAATAATGCTGCAATCAGCTGACAAAGTCAGATATAATTATATTATTGAATTGAACACAAACTTACAGATAGATAGTTAACAGAATTTCAACAAGTCTTAAGATCTGCTGCATTTCTACACAGAAAAGTGAAGTCATTATAAATAACTGATAAAAAGATGAATTCTGCAGACTCAGAGTGATATTTATTCTTATAAATATGAAATAAGTTTTTCAAATGAATCTTGCACAACTTTGAGAAAGTGAATGTATAAGATAAGTATTATAAATACTTTACTAAGTGTAGATAAGTAAGTGATCTTACATCATACTTCACACACTTCAGTTTACACTATCTTGTATTAAATGAAAAGCTTTTAATATCTTTCTATTTATAGATCTTCATTGATGATCTTACATCTGAGTTGAGAGTGAAATGAAAATGCTTAACCTTATAATCAGACACAGTGAAAGAAGTATACAATATTCTTATTATACAGAAACAAGTGAGTCAATTGTAATAGAAAATACTGCAATCAAGTATATCTCAGCAGAGAACAGATAATCAGACCTCTATAATACAAGTCATATACTCAGATACAATGAATCTAGATTTGAATGTCATTACTAAAGCACTGAATTCTCTGAAAAAGAAATTCTCTGAGTGAAAATCTTGATATTATAAGCATTGAGCTTACTTTAACTGCAGATGCCAGAATCATGATGCAAAGAATTACATATAGTGTGTACAGTCAAGAAAAGTAAGACAGTTAAAAAACTAGCAGAATCAGTAAGCTCAGAGACACTCACTGATATTCTATGAAAAGTCTTTAAAGTAAAAGAGATATCTGTGTTAGATAACTCTCTGAATTCTATGAATACTAAGAGAAAGCAGGCTTCTGAATAAGATACAGGTAAGAATGAAGTGAACACTCATCTCAATGCCTTGAGACCTGAAATGTTAATATATAAGAGACACTTGAATAAGAATTGAGAGATGATTGCAAAAGTGTTAACAGATATAGAAGCTTCTATACAATATATTAATAATTATATAATCTGAAGACTGAAAGAGCTTCACAGAGTAAAGAATCTCTGATATATAAGATTATCTAATAACTGATATTTAATATTATCTGTAAGAGTAAGAGTTCTCTTGCACTTCAGAGAATGATCTTGCTATATTTAAGTATAAGAGCTGCAGAACATGAAATATAATCTTATTCTTAAACTTAATTGATTTCAAAGATTCAATCTGCAGATTCAATGATGTATATGTCATATACAGTTAACTGATAGAAAGAAAACAGTTCATATAATTCTATTAACTGATATGAGAAGAACATTTCATGTCTCTAATATAAAAGAGTTAAATCTGCTTATACATTAATAAGTAAAAAGAATGATTTATAAGACCTTATTTGAAAGCATTCTGTATGTTATACAGAACTCAGAAGTAGAGAAAATCAAGATAAAGAATATACAGAAGAATAAGTGTATAAAGAAGCTTCTGAAGAAGTATGAAAAGATCTTCTGAACAGATCTTTCATCAGAATTATCACTGAAATGAGGATTTGTATATAAGATTGACACAGAGAATGTAAAATCAGTCAATCAGAATGTGTACTCTCTGTCACAAATGCATCTTAAAGAATAGAAGTGTCAGATCACAGATCTTCTAGAATATAATCTCATACAACTCTTATCAAGTGTGTGAGGCTTTTCAGTTCTATTTATGAAAAAGATAAGTGAGAAGTAGTGAATGTGTATTAATTATTAAGTACTTAACAAGCTTACAATCAAGAATGAATATTCACTGTCACAGATTCAATAACAGTTGAATACAGTTAAAAACATCTGATATCTATCAAAGATTAATCTTCTCTCAGAATACTGACTGATCTGTGTAGATGAACTATCAGTTCTGTGAACTATATTTAATATATAATAAGAGAAGTTCAAATTCCTGATAATATCATTTAATCTGATAAATGTGTCTGTTATCTTTTAAATAATAATGAATACAATTCTTCATAAACAGAATGAAACCTCATGTCTTGTATATCTTAATAACATTTTAGTCTTTTCAAACTCATACAATGAATATCTGAAGTATCTCAATAAAGTGTTTATAACTCTGACAGAGTATAAGCTCTATATCAAATTAACAAAGTATATGTTTAAAATAGAAGAGTTGAAGTTTGTAGAATATATAGTGAGTGATGACTGTATACACCTCATCTCAGATAAATTGAATATCATAGTGAATTAACTGTGACTGAGAAATGTATACTGTGTATGACAGTTTCTTAAGTTAATCTCATATTATCACAGATTTATCAAGAATTTCATACAAATATCTGCATCACTCTCAGATCTCTTAAGAGAAATAGATATAAATCTGTGAAAGAAGAAGTTTTATTCAATCATCTGAAATACTGTGTGTGAAGAGGCTTTTCTCACACTGAGAGAATGTATAATAATATCTTCAGTACTTATTTAATCAGATTGTAATAAATCTTTCTACATTGAAATGAATATATCTGAATGAGCTATCAGAGACACTCTTTTACAGATGAGCAAGAATGACAAGCTGCACTCAGTGATGTATAATAGTAGAAAACTATCAGATGCTGAGCTCAATTACTCAGTGTATAAAAAGAAATTGCTAGCAATTAAGTATATACTGATATTATGAGATAGATATATTAACAACAGACATATAACAACAGTGATCACAGATCATAGAAGTCTCATCTATCTATAATCAATAATAAAACCTTTCAAACACTTAGTACATTGAATCTCAGAGTTCTAAATGTACAATCTTTATATCAAATACTGAAAGAAATCAGATACTATGATATCTGATATAATCAGTCACAGATCTGATTTCATAAGTGAGAGTTCTGTGAATCAGATATAAGAGAAGTTCATATTAAATATACTGAGAAAGTGTAAGAAATTAAAATAAGTGAACACAATAATCTCTCACTTAGAGAATAATAAGATGTTGAATGACAAGCATCTTGTAAAAGTGATAGAAGAGATACTTTCAAACTTCAAGCTGAGAAAATTGAAAAACAATGTTATGCTTTACTACAATCTAGAATATACAGAAGCTCTCTATGTAGAATATTTATATAGATATGACTTGATGACTTATATATACAAGGAATTCAGTCACTTAGAAAGTTCTGAACTTATAAGTGTACTTAAATCAAGAGTATACTGATCAAGCATGACTGAGAACATTCAGATATATACTCATAAGTGTCTGAATTATCAGATTGTGAAAGAATCTAAGAAAGAGTTAGAATATGAGAACATATAATATCAGATGAAGTGTATAATACAATCATTTAAATAATGAGAAATGAATCTCATAGACATACTGCTGTGAATGTCAAATGAAAATCAATGAATAATCACTGTTATTGATTATTCTACTGACTGATCAGTTATGAAAGCAGTTTCAGAGATGACAGAGAAGATAATAGTGAAGTTTCTATATGATGAGATCTATATCAACTATAAAATGCTGCATGAGATTCTAACTGATAACAGTGCAAATCTCATAGAAGAAGCAATGAGGCATTTTGTAAGCCAGTTACAGATAAGATATTGTAGAACAATGTTATATCATCTGCAGATGAACAGAAAGATGAAACACTTGAATAAAATCTTAAGTAACATGCTGATGAAATATCTAGTGAGTAAGTCTATGAGACTATGAGATGAATATCTCAGGCAGATGCTATTAGTCATGTAAATTTGACAGTATGCAGTCTTCAAGCATTCATCATTCTACCTGTTGTATGAATTGCATTGGCGCATCTCAGAGAATGCTTTGAAAAAGATAGAAGAGGAAATAGCAGTTGCAGACACATCAGTTGCAGATGCAGCAGTCACAGATGCAACAGTTACAGACATAACAGTTACAGACACAGAATCAAGATTGAAAGAGATTAGCCACATACATGTAAAAGCTAATGAGTTACTTCTGAACTGAGCAATTCAATTGAAAAGAATATGAGACTCACTAGTTAAGAAATCAAGTCTCAAGATAAGAATATAAGTTCTCATATATAATGAGAGTTCTGAGAAGTTTCAATCTAGATGATTTGAGTTATATAAAATACTTAAATCACATTCTCTGAGAACATATGCATTGAAAGAATCAGAGAGATGAGTCTTATACAACTTAATAAATAATTTATATCTTATAAAAGCAAAGATTCAAGATCTGAGTGAATTATAATTATTCACAGCACTATTATCAGCATTGAAAAAGAAGAGACTTATAATTGAAAAGTCTTATAAAGTAAGAGAAATTATAGATGCTTATAAATCAGAAAATCTCACTTATTTCAATCTTTTCATAATTATAAGAAAAGAATGAGAAGTAATGAAGAAATCAGATAAATATCATACTTCAATAAGTGATGAGACTGTAGCTGATTGTATAATGATATACTGCAGATAGCAGATGTAATATAGTAAAGAGCAGTCTTAAAGTAATAGACTTATACATGAATTAGATTACAGAAGAAAAAGAGATTCAGAGTTGAATTTAACTATTTATATCAGTTCAATTGCAGAGATCACAGAGAATAAATCATCTGAAATATTCATAGACACATGAGATCAAGTTATCTCAACTTCTGAGAACACTTAGAGATCAGATAAGATTAGTTTTAATGAGCTGTTTACTGTAGTAATCTGAGTGAGTAAACAGAGACAGTATAATGCATAAGATAAAATTATAAAAGATGAAAGCTACTGAATCTAATCACTGAATGCTGTATTATATAGAGATTATGTAAGAGTGATAATTAGCAGATAAAGAAAAAGTATAGAAACAGAAAAAGAAATAATGAATTAATTATCAACTGTAAGAGTCAGCTATAAAAGATAAATGTTATTATACACATCTTATTCATTTTCATATATCACACATTTAATCTATTTTCAATGCCACATCATCTGAAAAACATCAAAAATAAAGGAAATCTTAAAACTAAAGATCTGTAAGAAATTCAAGAGCTGTAAGTTACTTTTATAACAACACTGTGCATATCTCTGATTTCTCTACTACTCTGTATACAACATTAATGTCATTTATCACAAGTAGACTGGCCGCTGGGATCATGAATTTCACGTTTGATCTCATTTGGTCTGGTCTCATACATTTCTTGACGTGAATCCCGCTGGGACTGGCTATCAAAAAAACATGTAAAGTGACTATATATCAGATCTTAAAATGAAACCATGACTTGAAAAAAATGAGAAAGTGATCTCATTTGGTCCCATTTAGTCTCATTCTTAGCATAAAGTTACTATTTTTAGACTATTTTTAATTTTTTAAAAAGTAACACTTTTTGGTAATGCTCAAATGAGATTTAAAGTCATTTAAAGCAATAAAAATAATTTAAATTGAGAAGTGGAAATCATGGTCTCATTTGGAAAATGTGACAAGAGTAGACAGTAAGTCTCACTGACTCTGAGACAGTATAAAACTACTATTTAATGATAAAACCGTGTAATAGGATCAGTCGAATTGGTAATGAGACTATCAAAAAATCTGGTCCTGGTCTCAGACACGGTCACACGGTCAGTCTAATCACAAGATTGACTGAAATACTAATATAGAAATGTGTACATATATATGTAGAAAAATTGAAGAAGAGTGTGAGACCTGCAGAATTAGAAGTCAGAACAGAGAGAATGAAGATGAAAGAAATGAAAGAAGAAGAAGATACAGAACTGAATGAATAACAGCAGAAGCTACTTGAGACTGAACACTTATAATCTGATATATATATAACCGTCTCTGCAGAGAAGAGAGAGAAAGCACTGAGAGAAGCTTGAGAGTAACAGAGAGTAGTCTCAGTGATATTATTATCTTCAATTAAAATAATCTCTAGCACTGAAGTAACTAAGAACTATTATTAGTATATGAAACTGTAAAAACAGAGATAACAATTACTGAATGAACACTCACTGACTTTAGAATTGTATATATAATTATAACACACACAAGACTTCTCAGAAAGAGAGAGAAGAACACAGAGAAATGTAGAAAGCAGAACATAGTATATGAACAGCTCATTCTTATAATGACATCTTAGATAAGATGTATAAGTCTCATATCTGCAGATATAAAAGAGTACAACATCTGCATTCTCATTCTTAAAAACACAGATATCTTTTACCTGTATTATGAAGTCAGATAACAGATATCAGAGAATTGACTGATACAGATCTATCATTTCAAAGAAATTCATCAGAGTAAATATATCTGTAATATTAAACTTTACAGTTATAAAAAGTTTCTTAATATCTATGAATATCATGACTTCATGCATAATAAAACTCATAATAATTTTCTCTAAGAACAGGAAAATCAGTGTTAGAAAGAAAAGATGAAAAAGAAAAAGACTTATAATCTTAACACTGTTAAGAGAAGAAGTGATTCTCTGATATAAATGAATAATTATCTTATTATAAATATTTAAAATGAATATAATAATCAGCATTTATAATCAAGCTCTAGATAGTTATATTATATACAGTCTTTGTATAATAAATTATTCTAAAAGTCAGTAAGAAGAGCAGAAGTGTATATACTGAGAAACATGATTCATTAAGTCTATGCAATATCTTCTTGAAATAAGAAGAGCTGATAATGAAAGCAGAGATGACAGAATCAGAGAGAGTAGAAGTAGTGAGAGTAGAGGTTATAAGAACAGAGATAGCAGAAGCAGGAGAATCAGACACAGAGACAGGTGTAGAAGATTGAAGAGAAGTAGCAGAGAAAGAAACAAAGAGAGCAGAGAGAAATATGAGAGACTCAGTTATATATAACACAGATAATTTCTTCATTATTATATTTCTCAAGTTTTTAATCAATGATTCAATATTGAGATATTCAATATTAAGATATTCACTATTATCAGTGAATATGAATCTGTGAATATATGAAGATTTTACACAAATAAAAACAAATATCAGCATCTGTATTTATGCAAAATTATGTCAGAAAAAACAATCAGAAGCTGCTGAGAAGAAAAACAGTCAAGAGTATATAAGAAGTTGAAGAAGATATGTCATTCATGATAGTATATTCTAGTAATTATTAGAAGATAAACAAGTTCTGATCATGTTTCACAATGTATTACACTTACTGTTAATGAACTGCTCAGTATAAGCACTATAATAATACTTATTATAAGAACAGAGAGTCATTATCAGAAACACATACAATGTGATAGATAAACAGATAGAAAGAGTTGAATAGAAGAAGAAGTAGAAATCTTGAATAAGATAATAATATTTAATAATAATGATAATGAAGAAGATGATTGAAGAATGAAAAAAGTTAGTGAATAAGTGATGTAATATAGTGAAAGTTTCTTTGTGAGAGTGTACACAGAATGCTAGCTGAATCAGAGATAGACTACACTATTATGAACACTAGTGGCGTGCTAATCCACAGGAAGCTAGGATGTATGTCATGGTCATGTGAGTGTGACTGAATCTGGTGAGAGAGGATGTAATTTGAAAGAATGTATGACTGCTGGATAATAACGCGGCTGCTTCTGAACATAGATAATGTATATAAGAAGCCGGCGTACGCCTGTAATCATACGCTGGCTCAAGCAACCTTTGAATCACACACGGTTACACAGTCAGTCTAGTTAACAGTAAGTGTAACATATTATAAGATATGATCAGAACTTGTTTTCTTCTAATAATCATCAGAATATATTATCATGAATGACACATCTTCTTCATATTCTTATACACTCTTGATTGTTTTTCTTATTAGTGAGCTTCTGATCATGTTTTCTGACATGATTTTATATAAACTTAGATGCTGATGTTTGTTTTTATTTATATAGAATCTTTATATATTGACAGATCTGTATTTACTGATAATAGTGAACATCTCAATATTGAATTATTAATTAAAAACTTGAAGAATGTGATAATGAAGAAATTATCTGTGTTATATATAGCTGAGTCTCTCATATCTCTTTCTACTTCTTCTGTTACTGTTTCTCTCTCTACTGCTCTCTCTTAATCTTCTACTCTTATCTCTGTTTCTGATTCTCCTGCTTCTGCTATCTCTGTTTCTGTGATTCTCACTCTTACTACTTCTACTTCTTCTATCTCTGTCACTGCTTCTGCTTTTATTATCAGCTCTCTCTGTTTTAAGAAGATATTGTGTAGACTTGATGAACTATATTTTTCAGTGTATATACTTCTGCTCTTCTTACTAATCTCTAAAATAATTTATTATACAAAGACTGTGTATAATATAACTATCTGAAGCTTAGTCATGAATGCTGATTATTATGTTTATTTTAAATATTTATAATAAGACAATTGTTTATTTATATCAGACAATCATCTCTCTTCTCAATAGTATTAAGATTATAAGTCTTTTTTTTTCTGTTCTTAGAAAAAATTATTATGAGTTTTATTATATATAAAGTTATAACATTCACAGATATTAAGAAACTTTTTATAACTATTAAATTTAATATTATAAATATATCTGCTTTAATAAATATCTTCAGAATGATTAATCTATATCAGTCTATTCTCTGATATTTATTATTCAACTTCATAATACAGATGAAGAATATTCATATTTTCAGAAATAAGAATGCAGATGTTGTACTTTTTTACACTTATAAGTATGAGACTTATATATCTTATCTGAGATATTATTATGAGAATGAGCTATTCATATACTGTGTTCTGCTGTCTGTATTTCTCTGTATCTCTCTCTCTCTTTCTGAGAAGTCTTATGTATGTTGTAATTACATATACAATTCTAAGACTAGTAGATATTCATTCAGTAATTATTATCTCTGCTTTTACAGTTTTATATACTAATAATAGTTCTTAGTTACTTCAGTATCAGAGATCATTTTAATTGAAGATAATAACACTGCTGAGACTATCTTCTTCTATTCTTAAGCTTCTCTCATCACTTTCTCTTTCTTCTCTGTGAGAAAGATTGTGTGTATATCAGATTATAAGTATTCAGCTCTGAGTAACTCTTATCATTATTTATTCAGTTCTGTGTTCTCTTCTTCTTCTATTTCTTCTGTCTCTGTTCTCTCTGTCTTGACTTCTGATTCTGCAGGTTCTGTGCTCTTCTTCAATTTTTCTACACATATGTATATGCATTTCTATATTAGTATTTCAGTCCATCTTGTGATAAATGACATTAATATTGTATACAGAGTGATAGAGAAATCAGAGATATATACAGTATTATTGTAAGAGTAACTTGTAATTCTTGAATTTCTTATAAATCTTGAGTTTTGAGATTTTCTTTGTTTTTGATATTTTTCAGATGACATGGCATTGAAAATAGATTAAATATATAGTATTTAAAAATGAATGAGATGTATATAATAATATTTATCTTTTACAGCTGACTCTTATAATTAATAATTAATTCAATAATTTCTTCTCTTTTCTTATACTTTTTCTTTGTCTGCTAGTCACTACTCTTACACAATCTCTATATAATACAGTGTTTGATAACTAGATTCAGCAGCTTTCATCTTTTTTAATTCTGTCTTATACATTATACTATCTCTCTTTACCTGCTTAGATTACTACAGTAAACAGCTCATTAAAACTAATCTTATCTAATCTCTGAGTGTCTTAAGAGATTAAGATAACTTAGTCTCACACATCTGTGAATATTTCAGATGATTCATTCTCTATTATCTCTGTAATTGAACTGATGTAAATAGTTGAATTCAACTCTGAATTTCTTTTTCTTCTATGATCTGATTTATATACAAGTCTGCTGCTTTGAGATCACTCTTTACTATGTTATATCTACTATCTGCAGCATGTTATTATACAATCAGCTACAGTCTTATCACTTATTAAAGTATGATATTCATCTGATTTCTTCATTACTTTTCATTCTTTTCTTATAATTGTGAAAAGATTGAAATAAGTGAGATTATCTGATTTGTAAGCATCTATGATTTCTCTTACTTTGTGAGACTTTTCAATTATAAGTCTCTTCTTTTTCAATACTGATAATAGTACTGTAGATGATTATAATTTACTCAGATCTTACATCTTTATCTTTATAAGATATAAATTATTCATTAAGTTGTGTAAGATTTGTCTCTCTGATTCTTTCAATGTGTATATTCTCAGAGAATGTGATTTGAGTATTTTATAGAGCTCAAATCATCTAGGTTGAAACTTCTCAGAACTCTTATTATGTATAAGAACTCATATTCTTATCTTGAGACTCAATTTCTTAACTAGTGAGTCTTGTATTCTTTTTGATTGAATTGCTTAATTCAGAAGTAACTTATTAGCTTTTGCATGTGTATGACTGATTTCTTTCAATCTTGATTCTATGTTCATGACTGCTGTGTCTGTAACTGATGTATCTGCAACTGCTGTTCTCTTCTCTATTTTTTTCAAAGCATTCTTCAGAATGCGCGGATGCAATTCATATAACAGATAGAATGATGAATGCTTGAAGACTGCATGCTGTTGAATCTGTGTGCCTAATAGTGTCTGTCTGAGATATTCATTTCATATTCTCATAGGCTTGCTCACTAGATATTTTATCAGTATGTTACTCAAGATTTCATTCAAGTGTTTCACTTTCTCATTTATTCATAGATGATATGACATTGTTCTATAATATCTTATCTGTAACTGGCTCATGAAATGCCTCATCACTTCTTCTATGAGATTCATATTATTATCAGTTAGAATCTCACACAGTATTTCATAGTTGATATAGATCTTATTATATAGAAACTTTGTCATTATCTTCTCTATTGCTTTTGAAACTGCTTTCATGACTGGTTAGTCAGTAGTGTAGTCAATAGCAGTGATTATTCAATGATTTCCATTTAATGTTTACAGTAATATATTCATGAGATTCACTTCTCATTATTTGAACAGTTATATTATAAATTTCATCTGATATTGTACTTTCTCACATTCTAATCCTTTTCTAGATTCTTTTATAACCTGATAATTCAGGCACTTGTCAGTGTATATCTGAATATTCTCAGTCATGCTTAATCAGTATACTCTTGATTTAAGTACATTCATGAGTTCAGAGCTTTCTAAGTAACTGAATTTCTTGTGTATGTAAGTTATTAAGCCATATCTAAATAAATGTTCTAGATAGAAAGCTTCTGCATAATTCAGATTGTGATAAAGTATAATAACATTTTTCAATTTTCTCAGCTTAAAGTTTCAAAGTATCTCTTCTACTACTTTCATAAGATACTTATTATCTGACATCTTGTTATTCTTTAAGTAAGAGATCATTGTATTCACTTATTCTGATTTCTTATATTCTATCAGTGTGTTTAATGTGAACTTCTCTAATATCTGATTCACAGAACTCTCACTCATGATATCAGATCTATAACTGATTGTATTAGATATCACAGTATCTGATCTCTTTCAGTATTTAATATTAAGATTATATACTTGAAACTCTGAGATTTAATGTGCTAAGCATTTGAAAGGTTTCATTATTAATTATAGATAGATAAGACTTTTATAATTCATGATTATCATTGTTATATATCTGTTGTTGATATATCTATTTTATAATATCAGCATATGCTTAATCACTAGCAATTTCTTTTCATACACTGAGTACTTGAGCTTAGTATCTGATAGTTTTCTATCATTGTATATTACTGAGTGCAGTTTGCTGTTCTTACTCATCTGTAGAAGAGTGTCTCTGATAGCTCATTTGAATATATCTGTCTCAATGTAAAAAGGTTTATTATGATCTGATTGAATAAGTGCTAAGATTATTATTACACATTCTCTCAGTGTGAGAAAAGCCTTCTCACATGCAGTATTTCAGATGATTAAATGAAACTTCTTCTTTTACAAATTTGCATTCATTTCTCTTAAGAGATCTAAGAGTGATGCAGATATTCATGTGAAATTCTTGATGAATCTGTGATAATATGAGATTAATTTAAGAAACTATTATATATAATGTACATTTCTCAGCTGCAGTTAATTTACTATAACATTCAATTTCTTCAAAATGAGATGTATATAGTTATTACTCACTACATATTCTATGAACTTCAACTCTTTCAGTTCAAATACACACTTTGTTAATTTGATGTAGAGCTTATACTCTGTCATAGTTATAAGCACTTTATTAAGATACTTCAGATATTCATTGTATAAGTTTGAAAAGACTAGAATATCATTAAGATATATATAATATAAGATTTCATTCTGTTTATAAAGAATTATATTCATCACTGTTTGAAAGATGACAGATATATTTATCAGACTAAATGATATTATCAGAAATTTGAACTTTTCTCATTGTATATTAAATATAATTTATGAGACTGACAGTTCATCTATACACATCTGCTAGTATTCTGAGAGAAGATTAATCTTCAATAGATATCAGATGTTTTCAACTGTATTCAACTGTTATTGAATCTATGACAGTGAATATTCATTCTTGATTGTAAGCTTATTAAGTGCTTGATAATTGATATATATCTGTCACTCTTCATCTGTCTTTTTCATGAATAGAACTGAAAAGTTCTATGTACTTAATGAGAGTTATATGAGATCATATTCTAGAAGATCTGTGATCTGATACTTCTGTTCTTTGAGATGTGTTTGTGATAGAGAGTATGCATTCTGATTGACTGATTTTGTATCCTCTATATCAATCTCATGTATGAATTCTTGTTTCAGTGATAATTCTGATGAAAGATCTATTTGAAAGATCTTTTCATACTTCTTCAGAAGCTTCTTTATACACTTGTTCTTCTGTATATTCTTTATCTTGATTTTCTCTGATTCTAAGTCCTGTATAACATACAGAATGCTTTTAAATAAGATCTTGTAAATTGTTCTTCTTACTTATTAATATGTAAGTAGATTTATCTCTTCTATATCAGAGATGTGAAATGTTCTTCTCATATCAGTTAATAGAATTATATGAACTGTTTTCTTCTTATCAGTCAATTATATATGACATATACATCATTGAATCTGTGAATTGAATCTTTGAAATTAATTAAGTTTAAGAATAAGATTGTATTTCATGTTCTGCAGCTCTCACACTCAAATATAGCAAGATCATTCTCTGAAGTGTAAGAGAACTCTTACTCTTATAGATAATATTAAATATCAGTTATCAGAGAATCTTATATATTAGAGATTCTTCACTCAGTGAATCTCTTTCAGTCTTTAAATTATATAATTATCAATATATTATATAGACACTTCTATATCTGCTAACACTTTTACAGTCATCTCTTGATTCTTATTCAAGTACTCTTTATACATTAACATTTCAGATCTTAAGATATTGAGATGAGTATCTGCTTCATCATTCTTGTCTACATCTCATTCAGAAGCCTGCTTTCTTTTAATATTTATAGAATTTAGAGAGTTATCTAATACAGATATCTCTTTCACTTTGAAGACTTTTTATAGAATATCAGTGAGTATCTCTGAGCTCACTGATTCTACTAGTTTTTTGACTTTCTTACTTCTCTTGACTGTACACACTGTGTGTAATTCTTTGTATCATGATTTTAATATCTATAGTTAAAGAAAACTTAATTTTCAAATGGTTTCAAAGTATCAAAAGGTGTTGAAATACTGCAATTTGTAAACAGTTTTTGTATTCTGGGCTGGAATTTTCTGATTTTGCATATCTGAAATTGATAAGTGTATAATAGTTGACTCTATAGATATAGGAAAAACTCTGAGAACTAAAGGTTCTCAGGTAGATGTCATAGTCTCTGACTGCATACATCTATAATTGAAGAATAATAATAATAATAATAAAGCAAGCTTAATGCTTATAATATCATGGTTTTCACTCAGAGAATCTCTTTTTTAGAGAATTCAGTGCTTTAGTAATAGTATTCAAATCTAGATTAATTGTATCTAAGTGTGTGACTTGTATTGTAGAAGTCTGATTATCTATTCTCTGTTAAAATATACTTGATTACAGTATTTTCTATTACAGTTGACTTACTTATTTTCATATAATCAGAATATTATATACTTTCTTCACTATATCTGACTATGAGATTAAGTGTTTTCATTTCACTCTCAACTCAGATGTAAGATTATGAATGAAGATCTATAAATAGAAAGATGTTAAAAGCTCTTCATTCAATATAAGATAGTATAAGCTGAAGTGTGTGAAGTATAATATAAGATTACTCACTTATCTACACTCAGTGAAGTGTTTATAATACTTATCTTATATATTCACTTTCTCAAAGTTTTGTAAGATTTATTTGAAAAACTTATTTCATATTTATAAGAATGAATATCATTCTGAGTCTGTGAGATTCATCTTTTTATCAGTTATTTATAATAACTTCACTTTTTCATGTAGAAATGTAACAGATCTTAAGACTTATTAAAATTCTGTTAACTATCTGTCTATAAGTTTGTGTTCAATCTGATAATATAATTATATCTGACTTAGCTAGCTGATTGCAGTATCATTTTTTCAGTTATTATTAAAGCTTAATAACTCTGACAGATCTTCTGACTTAATGTATCTCATGTTCAGATTTTCATTCTGTACAGTAGTCTCTGATAATGTGTATACTTTTGAAGAGATTGTGAATAATTGTGATAAAATCTTCAGATTCAGTGTAGTTATCTATCTGTGTAAATATTCAATCTCTTACTGCAGATCTAAGATCTGGTTTTCTCTATTCTTATTAATAATAATGATTGTGTCAGTGAAGCTCTTCATAGTGAATACTTAATCTACAGTGAATATTAGTTATTGTTTGACTTCTATCTCAGTCTGTCACTGTGTATACAAGATCTTGATTTTATTTAGAATTCTCATATATATACAGAGCTTCAATTTCAGTTCAGTAGTCTTAACTGTTTTTCTTACTGCTTTGAGTAAATTCTCTGAGAGATTCTGTATATCTTCTGATTCAGATAGCAGAGAAGAATGTTATTTATATTAACTAGAAAAGATATTCATTTCAGTGATTTCTTATTAATTGTACAATGTCTATTGTTATATCACTATATTATTATATGATTTCTGTTATTATTATATAACTCTGATGATAATCACTCTCTCTTTTTATTCTTCTTTTGAGTAGGGAGTGAACTTCTTTGAATCTGGTTCACTGCTCTCATTCTCTTTCTCACATCTCATCTATTCACATACATAACATTCATCTGAGTGTGGAGTTTTCTCTTAATAAGTGAAGCAGTCTCAATCAGATACTCTTTCACTGACTGCTCTTCATACACTATCTTTTGAGATGTTTTTAGAATCACACTGATATGATAACTATAAATTGCTTCATAGATAGAATTATCACATTCTGAAGAAGCCTGTGCTTCTCATCAGTTTTTAGACATGCTACTAGATGTGATTCAAAGGTTGCTTGAGTCAGTGTATGATTAGAGGCGTACGCTGGCTTCTTATATACTGTACACTAAATTAATTGATGGCCGCTATGGCCTCTTTTACACTTGTAAGCAAGTTCAGAAGCGGCCGCGTTGTTATTCAGTGATTATACGTTCTTCCGAACCACAAAAATATTTCATAATTAATTTTAAATTGATTTTGAATTGATTCTAAATTGATTCTGAATTGATTATAGTTATAAAAATAGATTCAATCTATATATTCAAGTAATTAATAATTGATTGAAAATCAGTTGATAATCAATTCAATGTAAATTATATAAATACTTACTTTATTATTAAATTCAAGAATAATTTCAGTATTAAATTAATTTTAAATTTATTTTGAATTCATTTTGAATTAATTATTAATTAATTATAGTAATAAAAATAAAATCAATCTATATATTTAAGTAATTAACAATTAATTGAAAATTAGTTGATAATCAATTCAGTGTAAATTATATAAATACTTACTTTATTATTAAATTCAAGAATAATATCAGTATTAAATTAATTTTAAATTGATTTAAAATTGATTGTAGAATTCATGACAAATAATTAAGTAATTTCAAATTATAAGAAAAGATGTATTGAGTCAGGTTAGATAGTAACACAGATCACATTTACAAGATCAGCTTATATAATGAGATTAAGTGATATACTTAGCAAGGTTAAGTTTTCTACTTTCTATGTTAATTTGTATATGCAGAAAACTTGATCTTGCTAAGAGTGTCACTTGACCTTATTACATAATCATGACTCTGAGCTCATATAATACAGTAATAATCAGTTGATAATTAACTTTCAATCTTTCAATTCATTTATTCACTTAGCTTATTAACTAGTTAAGGCAAGTGTAGCTGATTTATAATTAATTAAATAAATAGATAAATTCATACAGAATATAAAAAGATATTTTACATCATTTTAAAATATATTAATATAAAAATATTTAATAATTGATTTTAAATTGATTCTGAATTGATTCTGAATTGATTGTTAATTAATTATAATAATAAAAATAGATTCAATCTATATATTTAAGTAATTAATAATTGATTGAAAATCAGTTGATAATTGATTCAATGTAAATTATATAAATACTTACTTTATTATTAAATTCAAGAATAATTTCAGTATTAAATTAATTTTGAATTGATTTTGAATTAATTAAGAACTGATTATAGAAATGATGATAAATAATTGAGTAGTTTCAAATTACAAGAAAAGATGTATTGAGTGAGATCAGATAGTAACACAGGTTATATTTATAAGATTAGTTTATATAATGAGATTAAGTAATATACTTAGCAAGGTCAAGTTTTCTGCTTTCTAACTGAATCTTACTAAGTGTGTCATCTGACCTTGTTATATAATCATGACTCTGACTTCATACAATACAGTAATAATTAGTTAGTAATTAGCTTTCAATGTTTCAATTCACTTATTCATTTATCAGAAAGTAGAAAACTTGACCTTGCTAAGTGTATTACTTAATCTTGTTATATAAGCTGATCTTGTAAATATAGCCTGTATCACTATCTAATCTTACTTAATACATTTTTTCTTATAATTGAATCTACTTAATTATTTATTATTCAATTCTATAATTAATTCTTAATTAATTGTAAAAATAATTCTTCTCTCATTATAACTTTTATATATAAAGAAGACTTTACTAATTTTATTAATAATTAATTTAATACTGAAATTATTCTTGAATTTAATAATAATATATAAGAGGTCTACACTGAATAGTTCAGTATAATATTTATAGATCTTATATAACAAAGTGAAAAACATTAGAAAAGAAAAAGAAAGAGAAAGTGCAGAAATCAGTATTCAGAGTGAATATTTATACATATACATAATAAAGCTTCAGAATAAAGCTTCAGAATGAAAGAATAGAAGTTTTATAAGTTTTCAGCTGAGAATCAGTGATAAAGAATCAGAGCTTCAGCAGAGAATTAATAACCGAGAATTAGAGCCTTGATAGAAATCTGTGAAGTGTAAGAAAATAGTCTATATAATTGATTAGATGCAGCTCATCATATTAACTTCTCTCTTTTCTAATTGTGTGTAGTTCTCATGAGTCAAGAGCTGTGATCTCAAATAATATAGAACTTGAAGTTCAGATTAAGTGATTATAGCTGACTCATCTTACAAGATATTATTAGCTGTAGCTGTGAAATCTCTTATCAAGAATATTCTTAATCTCTCACTCAAGTTCATTATATTCTTCTACAATTTCTGATAACTGTCAGTCAGAAGTCAGTTGAGAAGAGAATAGATTAATAATAATATAGTGGGGCAAGCTCATGTGAAATATGTTATAAATCTCTGATAAAGTATTAAAATAATAGTTATAACTGTCTAGAACTTCTATTACTATGTATTTCATATAATGATAATTCAATGTATAAGATGAGTGTGTGAGCTGTATATTTCTAAGATTCAATTATATAAGATCTGCTATTATATACTGCTCTATGAGATCTTATCAGATATTAGCTTAATCTTCTTAATCTTGATTAGCACTCATCATGAGGACTTCTGCTCAGTCACAGATATCTTAAAGCTTTATCACTATATTATCAGTGATCTGAATTAAACTGTGAGAATTCAGTGTGAACATTGTAATCTTCAGAAGATTCAACACTTTCATGTAATAATTATATATAAGAAAGAATGAGCTACATCTGTTGAGATGATATCTTAACTATTAATAGCAATCTCTGTGTGTAGAAGAAGATCATGTTAATTATCTTATAAGTAGTTATAGAACTTATAAAGATAATTCTTCATAATCTGAATTATCTATTCTGATATATTATCAGTTTCCGAGTGATAGATAGTTAACAAATAATATATAATCTTAAGAACTTGACAGATTCTGATTCAGAGAGTGCTTATAAATTAATGACTCTAATTTAATACTATAGATCTCAGTAATTTATATATCTAATAGAATAAGCTCTGTAGAAAAGCTTCAGTGACTTGTTCAGTATTTATCTTATTACAAGATTTCAATATTACATCTTTACTCAATTGATTCATGATGATCAGTACATTTCTACAACTCTTGCTCTTAGAGAGATTAATAGTGAAGTCAATTATCATATCTGATCAGATTCTATTAGAGATATTAAGTGATTTCAGCAGATCTTTTCTATGATTCTTTCATAAGATGATAAAAGAATAATAATTGCAGTTTCAGATAAAATGTCTGATACTGTTTCATATCTCAGACTAGTAGAACTCTTGAAAGATCATTTAATATAGTTATTGATAATCTGAATGACTGATCATATAAGAATCATACATCTCTTATATTATTCAGATGTGTAAGAGTTCAGAGTAAGAGACTGAGTATTATTTATGAAATTACAGAGTGTTATTATCATTGATTGAGTATTCTGAGATGTCAGCTCTTATATATGATTCTGAGAGAAATTCAGATGCTTCTTATTATACTGCTTCAGTGAGTGTTTGAAGAAGTTCATCAGTTTGAGCTGTTGTATATCATAATTCATTCAATGTAGATTCAGAAGATGTTCTGATTAGTGAAGTATATATAGTGTTATAAGTGATGTCATTATAGTTAACTAATATTATCAGATTCAAGAGCTGATGTTCTTGATTCATTCAATGCATATCTATTATATTGAATGATATATCTTACTCTTATTATGAGAGAGCATCTGCTATTAAGTTCTGATTGCTGAGACAGTAGTGTATTGTGAAATGAAAACAACTTAATAGCTCAGATCATTACATCTGTTATTTGATCAGCTTGTAAGTGATAGTGAAGTGTTTGAGATTCTTATAATCTGTGATTATCTCAAACTTGAAGATACTTTGAAGCTCAGAGTCTCATTCTTCTAGATAGTATACTATTGTGAGAAGTTTCATATCATAGATCTCATAGTTGCATTTAATAAGACTCAACTTCTTAGACATAAAGATGTATAATTGTAAGATATCTTTATTATCATATTATAATATAGCTCTCTTTGTAATGTAGTCAGAGAAGTCAGCTTTAATAACTGTTTTATAATCAGAGTCAAATGTTATTAACAGAGATGTATTAATGAATATCTTCTTTATCTGTATAAATGCAGCATTGATGTCTACTGATTATTGAAATAATGAGTTCTTCTTAGTGAGTTCTATAAGTGATCTTGTGATATCTGAGAAGTTTTATATAAATTACTGATAGAAGTTAGTAAATCTGATAAAGCTTTGTACATCTTTTACAGTATATACAGCTTTTCATTTAAGAATAATGAAGACTTTCTCAGAATTCATTTGAATTCTCTTGTCAGCTTCTATGATAAAACCTAGATATTTTGTACTCTTGACTTTGAAATTACACTTATCAATATCTATTAATAGTTCTGCTTCTTGTAATTATTATAATACTCTTTACATGTGTTCTTGATATTCTTTTCTGAACTTATCAGTAAAGATGAGAATGTTATTGAGATATACAGATACAAATTCATCAAGAAAATCTTGAAGTGCTCAGTTAATATACATCTGAAATATATTGAAGACATTAGTCAGTGTAAAGAGTGTGACTATTTATTTAAAAAGATTATAATGTGTTTGAAATACTATAAGTTATTCATCTTCTTTGATGATATGAATCTTATGAAACACAGTGATGACATCTAATTTTATAAATCATTGAGCTTGTTCAATTGTGGTTCGGAAGAACAATACGACCGCCGGATGATAACGCGGCCGCTTCCGAACTTGCTTACGAATGTCTAGGGGCCATAGCAGCCACCAATTAATTTAGTGTACAGTATATAAGAAGCCAGTGTACACCTGTAATCATACACTGACTCAAGCAATCTTTGAATCATATCTGATAGCATGTCTAAAAACTAGTGAGAAGTGCAGGCTTCTTCAGAGTATGATAATTCTGTCTATGAACCAATTCATAGTTATCATGTCAGTGTGATTCTAGAACATCTCAAAAGATAGTATATGAAGAACAGTGAGTGAAAGAGTATCTGATTGATACTGCTTTACTTGTTGAGGGAAAACTTCATGCTCAGGTGAATGCCATGTATGTGAATAGATGAGATGTGAGAAAGAGAATGAAAGCAGTGAACAAGATTCAAAGAAGTTCACTCCCTATCTAAAAGAAGAATAAAAAGAGAGAGGTGGCCACTACCGAAGTTGTATGATGATAAAAGAAATCATATAATAATATAATGATATAGTGATATAATGATATAGCGATTTAATGATATAGTAATATAATGATAGATATTGTACAATTAATAAGAAATCACTGAAATGAATATCTTCTCTAGTTAATATGAACAACATTCTTCTCTGCTACCTGAACTGAAAGATATGCAGAACCTCTCAGAGAGTTTACTTGAAGCAGTAAGAAAAGCAGCTGAAATCACTGAACTGAAATCAAAGCTCTGTATATGTATGAGAGTTCTAAATGAAATTGAGGCCTTGCATATACAGTGACAGACTGAGGTCGAAGTCAAACAACAATTGATATTTACTGCAGATTAAGTATTCATGATAAAGAGCTTTGCTGATGCAATTATCATTATTAATAAGAATAGAGAAAACCAGATCTTAGATCTGCAGTGAGAGATTGAACATTTATAGATAACTATAATGAATCTGAAGATTTTATCATAATTGTTCACAATCTCTTCAGAAGTGTACACATCATCAGAGACTACTGTGCAGAATAAGAATCTGAATATGAGATACATTAAGCTGAGAGATCTATCAGAGTCATTAAGCTTCAATGACAACTGAAAAAATAATGCTGTAATTAGCTGACTAAGTCAGATATGATTATATTATTAAATTGAATATGAACTTACAGACAGATAGTTAACAGAATTTTAACAAGTCTTAAAATCTGCTGCATTTCTATATAAAAAAGTGAAGTTACTATAAATGACTGATGAAAAGATAAATCTCACAGATCTGAAATGATATTCATTCTCATAAATATGAAATAAGTTTTTCAAATAAATCTTACACAACTTTGAGAAAGTGAATATATAAGATAAGTGTTATAAATACTTTACTGAGTGTAGATAAGTAAGTGATCTTACATCATACTTTATACACTTCAGTTTATACTATCTCATATTGAATAAAGAGCTTTCAATATCTTTCTATTTATAGATCTTTATTCATGATCTTACATCTGAGTTAAGAGTGAAATGAAAATGCTTACTCTTATAATCAGACATGATAAAAGAAGCATATAATATTCTCATTATATAGAAATAAGTGAGTCAATTATGACAGAAAATACTGCAATTGAGTATATCTCAGTGAAGAATAAATAATCAAACTTCTATGATACAAGCTACACACTCAGATATAATGAATCTAGATTTGAATACTATTACTAAAGCACTGAATTCTCTGAAAAAGAAATTCTCTGAGTGAAAATCTTGATATTATAAGTATTGAGCTTGCTTTAACTATAGATATCAAAATCATGATATAAAAGATTGCACACAGTGTGTACAGTCAAGAGAAGTAAGAGAGTTAAAAAACTAGCAGAATCAGTGAGCTCAGAGACACTCACTGATATTCTATGAAAAGTCTTTAAAGTGAAAGAGATATCTGTGTTAGATAATTCTCTGAATTCTGTAAACACTAAAAGAAAGCAGGCTTCTGAATGAGATGTGAGTGAGAATGATAAAGTAAACACTCATCTCAATATCTTAAGACCTGAAATATTAATATATAAGAGACACTTGAATAAGAATTAAGAGATGACTGTAAAAGTGTTAGTGAATACAGAAGCTTCTATATAATATATTAATAATTATATAATCTGAAGACTGAAAGAGATTCACTGAGTGAAGAATCTCTGATATATAAGATTATCTGATAACTGATATTTGATATTATCTATAAGAGTAAGAGTTTCCTTGCACTTCAGAGAATGATCTTGCTATATTTGAGTGTAAGAGCTGCAGAATGTGAAATATGATCTTATTCTCAGACTTGATTGATTTCAAAGATTCAATTCACAGATTCAATGATGTACATGTTATATACAGTTAACTGATAAGAAGAAAATGGTTCATATAATTCTATTAACTGATATGAGAAGAATATTCTACATCTCTGATATAGAAGAGTTAAATCTGCTTATACATTAATAAGTAAAGAGAATGATTTACAAGATCTCATCTGAAAGCATTCTGTATATCATACAGAACCTGAAAGCAGAGAGAATCAAGATAAAGAATATATAGAAGAACAAGTGTATGAAGAAGCTTCTGAAGAAGCATGAGAAGATCTTCTGAACAGATCTTTCATCAGAATTGCTATCAGAATGAGAATTCATACATGAGAATTGAGATTGACACAGAGAATGTGAAACTAGTTAACCAGAATGTGTAACCTCTGTCACAAATGCATCTTAAAGAACAGAAGTGTCAGATCATAGACCTTCTAGAATATGATCTCATATAATTCTTATCAAGTATGTGAGGCTTTCCAGTTCTATTCATGAAAAAGGCAGATGAGAAGTAGTGAATGTGTATTGATTATCAAGTATTTAATAAGCTTACAATCAAGAATGAATATTCACTGTTATGAATTTAATAATAGTTGAATATAATTGAAAACATCTGATATCTATTAAAGATCAATCTTCTCTCAGAATACTGACAGATTTATATAGATGAACTATCAGTCCTGCAAACTGTGTTTAATATATAATGAGAGAAGTTTAAATTCCTGATAATATTATTTAATCTGACAAATGTATCTGTCATCTTTTAAATAATGATGAATATAATTCTTCATAAACAGATTGAAATCTTATATCTTGTATATCTTAATAACATTCTAGTCTTTTCAAACTTATATAATGAATATCTGAAGCATCTCAATGAAGTGTTTACAACTCTGACAGAGTATAAGCTCTATATTAAACTAATAAAGTATGTGTTTAGAATAGAAGAGTTGAAGTTTATAGAATATATAGTAAGTAATAACTGTATACATCTCATTTCAGAGAAATTGAATGTCATAGTGAATTGACTGCAGCTGAGAAATGTACATCATGTATAACAGTTTCTTAAGTTAATCTTATATTACTGCAGATTCATCAAGGATTTTATATAAATATCTATATCACTCTCAGATCTCTTAAGAGAAATGAATACAAATCTGTAAAAGAAGAAGTTTTGTTCAATTATCTAAAATACTGTGTGTGAGAAGACTTTTCTCACACTGAGAAAACATGTAATAATATTCTCAGTCCTTATTCAATCATGTGGCGGGCTGCGCCCGATCAATCATATAGACTATTTCATTACACTTCACAGATTCCAATCACTTCATTCTCAAACGCGTACACTCTGATTCTCAGCCTTTCTCAATCGCTGATCCTCGGCTGCTACGAACGCGTGTATATTCTTCCGCCCCGAAGCTCCACCGCGTACACCACCACATACATGTATAAATATCCACCTTGATCACTGATTCTCACACTTTCTCTTTCTTTCCTTCTCTAATGTTTTTATCTTTGTTATATAAGACCTATCAATATTATACTGATCTATTCAGTGTAGGCCTCTTACACTATAAAAACATTAATCATCTTCTCATTAGAAATGATTATTCATTGAGAGATATATGAACATGTAATAACATGTAAGAAAGAGAAAACACAGTTAAGTGAACACTGAGTTCTCAGATAGAAGCTTGCTCACCAGTCATTCTGACCCTGTAATAAAGATCTTATAAGAGAATATCAGTGAAAGACCTGAGAGTTCTGACACTCAGATATATGAGAATATGATTACATTTCTTCAGATTTCACAGATATCATACATCTGACAATCAATATAACCATGTCTAATGATAATATGAAACCCTCAAATGTGAGCATAGATGTAATGTCACAGTGACTCTAAGCAATGTTGAAATTATAACAGCAATAGATAGCAGACATGCATATGACTCAATAACTTCAATATGAAGAGATTCAACAATTAACTCATGTGATTTCAACATCTACAGAATTAAATATAAAAGCACTGAAAGAATGCTTGAATACTTCTGCATATTTTAATACTTCTGATCTCACTCTCTACTCATCATGAAGAATGAAAATGCTCACAAAACTGAGTGTAAATAAAGATGTCATCAGTTCATTAACTAATCAAGATTGATATATCAATGAACAATTGAAAGATTGTATGAAACAGAAGTTTCATTCATGAATGAAAGCATGTGAATCAGTGTTGCAAACACCTGATAATATCATGAAATATCTTAATATTCTGTTCTAAGACACTGTCATGTAACAGAAAGCATTAGATTAGTTACAGAGTACTCAACAGAGGAACACTTCTCTTACAACATTCATCTCTGACTTCAACATCAAGATTCTAGAAGCAGGTGATTAATCTTAAGAGAATTGAATAAAGATTAGCATGCTCAAGAAGACATTAACTTTTAAACTCTTACAGACTCTTATAAGTGCAGGTGAAGACCAGACTTATAAAGACTTCTGCACACAGCTTCAGACAATGAATGACTGTCTTATCAAGCTCAGAAATATACAGAACAGTGACAGAAGATGTTACATCTCAGTGACTTATACACCTGCACTGAGGAATAACAATGATGCAGATGCCATGAATTGAGTAGACTCAAATGTCTACACATAAGCAAGGATCTCTGCTATCTGAACAGGCTTTCAAGTCCCTGAGATCACTCCTGAAGAAGTTACTGATTGATGTCAATGTGAAGTGTACATCAACTGTAACTGATCAGGACACATTGCTTTCAACTGCTGATCAATCTATGTGTCTTCATACTTGAGAGAAAGATCAGTGCCTTCTTGTTCAAAGAATGAATCAGTATCTGTTCACATCAATCACATTACATTAGAGGAAGATTTGAAAGATAACTATAAGAATACCTCAGTGAAACAGGGAAAAGATTACCTTCTGTTCAAATTCACAAACAGAAGCTTAAAGAGGTCAGATAACAATAATTTGAAGAGAAGATAATAATAAATGCAATTCTTGTATCTACTGTGATTGATAACATGTATAATATGAAAGTCATGATAGACAGTGATCTATATTACTATGTAATGATAAAATCTTCAGTTGTAAGATGTCATAATCTTCAGCATATTTCTTTATCAAAACCTCAACTTCTTGCAGGATTTGATGATTCAAAAGACATTTGTACCTGTTATATGATGAAGCTGACCATAGATGTGAGAGAACATCAATGTGAAGATGCCTATGCATATGAAGTTAATAATCTTGATTACAATCTTATATTAGAACTTACCTGACTATCTGAACAAGGCATCCTATTAAATACTTGAAAGAGAAGCTTGATATTCTCTAATAATGATAGAATTCACAAAGATGACATTCATAAGACTATTGATCTGACACAGATCTCTGTTAACATCTATGAAATGCTCAGAAAAAGAAGTCACTGAAAGAATTACTGATAGCAGAATCATGTATCAATCTATTTCATCAGTCTGATTAATTGTAACGTGCTGAAGCTGAAGCAGTGACTAGTCAGTGATGTCATGTACAGATAGTTGTTTGAGAAGCTGTATAAGTGAGCTTGACTATCTTGCTTGAATAGCAAGCTCATAGACTACAGAGTTATTGTGAGGATATCACAGATGTGATACTTAGTATACTAAAAAGATTGTATGAGGCACATAGTAACTCTTGTATATATTTCAGTAGAAGAAAGACAAATCACTGACTTCTTTGATAGAGAGCCAGTATCTAGCTATTCTATATAGACAATGAGTGAATACTCTTCTCTCATTTCACAAGTAAGAATAGCTGGAGTAATACCTCAGCAGTATCTTATTATCAAGGAAGAGTAATCTGCTGATCTCATATAGAAGTGAGGTTCTCATATTTATCAATCAGATCTTTCTATGATATATCTGAATAATGTCATAGAGTGATTGAAAACTAGTTCAGACAGAATGAAATCATTCACATGAGATTAATAAGCTGTGTGAAATCACAACAGAGTCTTGACACAGTCAGAAGTGTGACAATGTTCTTTTCTTTAAGAACATAGTTCTGATGCTCTTAAGATTACTGAATTAGAAATTATCTTTGTTGTATAGCAACAGTTATCAACTGATTGACAGCACATGTGCTGTGCATGATACAAAGAAATAGATGAGTTTTTCTGCTGACTGTGTAGGTCTTTCTTTTCTCATCTTCATTCAAATCAAACATGTGATAAGTGAGTTCCTTATATATCAATTTAGAATGTGAAAAATGTAGTTAATAAGTGACTTACAGATCTCTCAATATATTTTATTCTATATATGAAATTCTCTGCAAAAGTGATGTGTTTTTAGAAACAAAGCTAACAGTAGTGACAGAATTTTTTAAAAAGATTCTCTTCTCTATGAAACATTTTTCTTTTCTCTTTCTCAATTACAACAGTGAGTGCATGAGAGTATCATTCTTGAAGAATAATAAAGAACTTATTCTGACATTTTCTAGTGAGTAATAAACATCTTCATGATGTGGCTGCGGCCTCTGTGACTGTCAAGAAAGCCAGGTTGAAGACAGAGACAGTGATGTTAATAGACTGCAGAAGCACTGCTCTCATTGTCACATCTTCTTCTTCTTCTTCTCCTGCTTCTCTTGCAGCTGTGATAATAGTCATCATACCTTGCAGTGAGGTGTCATCTCTTCTGTCAGTCAGTTTATTCATGTTCAGTTCTTTCTCTGCCTCTCTCACTACCATTGCAATACTGCCCCCCCCCTCAGCCAGCATGGTGGTGTATGACCCTGTGTAGTCATTCAGAGAGAAACCTGGGGAGAGCTTGATTCTGGGGACAGTGGCTCTGAGAAGCTCAATCTGTAGTTTCTCTTTCATGACATGCCTGAGCCCTGCTCAGGCTGCTGCTGAGTTGAGTCTGCAGAGTCTCATAGTTTCTTCATTCTCTCTCTGTGAAGAGGCTTCAGTGTGGTCTCTGACTGACACTACTACTTATCTGCACTGTGTCAAGCAGCTGAAGAAGAGAGAGATTTTATATACTTATCTCTTCTCTTACTCTTATTATTTCTGTTATATCTGTAACAATAACTCCTGTCTCTCTGTAAGTATTATCTCACAGAAAGACATCATGTCAGCTCTGACTAGAAGTCTAGATGCTCAAGCAGTACAGAGTGAGAGTCTCAGAGCTTCAAGTATTGATGAATTCTGTCAAGGCTGAAGAGATCTCTCTTGCTCATCTGTAAAAGAAGGCAAAAGCATGAATCTCTGAGATGAAAAAACATCTCAGAATGACTGATCTCAAGAAGAGATCAGTCAGCACTGCTGTTAAAAGCACTATGAAGATCAATCACTGATTAGAGAGAATCTCACTTCAATTGAAGTAGATGACTGAGATACTTTGTAAGTTGATAAATTGATATTTTATACATTTCTCATGCTCTTCTACAGTGCTGCAGTGCTAACTTCTCAGCAGATAAAGATGCTAATACTGAAGACTTCAACAGTGAAGAATGAGTTTGATGAGAATATAATTCTTGATAAGTAGATTCTGAAATTTCTCTCTTTTTACTCTTTCAGCAGGCTGCAGTCTCATTAGAATAGCAGCAGTCTGCAGATCAATAATATTAATCTTTATTAATTTCAAATATTTCTTTCTTTTCTTATTAACTGCTTCAGGAATTTTACACTTGTGTAGTCTCATTAAACTTCTAAAAAATTCTTTAAGAGAAAATAGAAGAACAGTGCTACAGAGCTCACAAGACACTGACTCATAACTGCAAGATTATCTCTAAAAAATCCTTTGAGAAAAATGAGAAGTCTTAAGCAGTATTTCTTGTTCAATGTCTCTGATGTGTAACAGAGTAGTCTCTACTAGTCATCTCATAGCTTACAATCTCTTTCTCAGCATTTTTCAAATGCTCAAGTGATTCTCATAAATTCTCTGATAATAAGTAATCTTCTTATTTCACAAGATATTGAAGCTTGCTGTAATATGTTTACTTATTCAATATTTTCTTTATAAGATATTCAGTATCATTCTCTATTTTAATATTATTCAGCTGAGATAGCTCTGCTTCAGAGTATTGCTTATAGAGCTTTAAATAGAAAATGTGAAAAATAGAATGAATTGATTTCAATTCTGTGAGTAATTTCAACTCATATATCTGCTTATTCATTACTCTTATTACTGAGAAAGGTTCTAGTCACTACTCACTGAGCTTCTTACACAGTCTCATTGTCTTGATATTCTTTGCTAAAAGTAGCACTTAATTCTCTATTAAGAACTTCATTGAAAGATGTTTTCAATTATAGTATTTCATCTGCTGCTTCTGAATGTGATGAATACTTTTCACTGTCTTCTTATAAATTTTGTTTACAAGTTTTAATCTCACTTTTACTTCTGACACTGAGAAATACTCTGTTCTCTGTATCTGTTCAACATTCTGACTATCTATCTCTCTCTTTGAAACATTGTCTGTGATGTCACTGAGTAATGAAGAATTGTATTCATAATAAGTATAGAAAGAAGATATCTTTAAGATTGCATTCTTTGCATTATTATATACAAATTCAGTGATCAGAAGATATTTGAGTTAATCATTCTAATGATATGAATAGAATACTTAAAGATACTGTTCTAGTGTCTGATTCTGATGTTCGGTCTGGCCATCTATCTGCAGATAAAATGTGATACTGAGGAGACATCTCATCATAAGATAATAGTAAAAAGTCAATCAGTATTTGCTGATGAAGAGAGATTCTTGATCTGTTATCAATGATTTTGAAGCACTGTGATTATAAATGATGATATCTAAAAACAGATCAGTTAATTCAGAGGCTTTAATCTTTTTATGAATAGAGATATATCTGATCATCTTTGTAAAGCAGTTAACAATGATTAAAATTAAGTCATATTCTTTGACTCTTGTTGACTTTAGCAGGTCAACTATGAAATTCATTGATAGATTCTGTCATGAGCTCTTTGAAACAGATAGTGATATCAACTCATTATATTACTTATACTGCAGAATCTTTATTCTTTGACAGATATCACAAGTCTCAATATACTCTTTGACATCTGTGTGAAGCTTGTCTCAAATATATTTACATTTTAGAAGCTTCTCAGTCTTCTCTAACCTGAAGTGCCCTGTATGAAGATTATTATGAAGAATTCTCAATAACTTCTAGTGCACTGCTCTACTATGAGAGATGAAGACTGAATTATTCAGCAGTAGAAGTTCACATTCTCCTAGTTATCAGTGACTTGGTTTCTTAGCAGTATCACCTTACTCAGAGTCTGTCTCTTTCAAGTTTAAACTGAATTCTTTCTTCTTCAACTTCTGAATTTAAGCTGTAGTAGAGATGTCTCTCTTCTGTAACTTATCAATGAATTTCAAAAGTAGTCAGATTCAAAGATTGTAGACTGTTTCATTCTTTGTTAATTCAATGATTATAAGATATGATATAAGAAGCTCATGATCTTCAGTGTCAGTTCTCTGCAGAGACTCAGGTTTTCTTTCATCTTCTATACTGAGTCATGCAGCTATCTTACTGACACTGTTTCCAAGCTTCAGAGAATCTTAACCCTCTGCAGCCAGCTTCTTCTGCAGTGATAACAGAGATTCTTTTATAGAATTCTTCTCTGCATCAATAATATTATAATCAGATCATCTAGATAATGTGTCAGCGAGGTTAAGCTGATCTGAATGATATTGAATATAGAAATCATACTCTGAAAGCAGCTCTGCTCATCTGGCTTGACATTCTATCAAGCTCTTTGTTGTCAAGAAGTAACATAGATTTACATAATCAGTGAGAACTTACACTGAATACCTATTACTCTGGAGATAATGTTGTCAGATTTTAAAGAATTCAATAATTGCTAACATCTTCTGATCATAAATATCATACCTTCTCTGCATGAGTGATAACTTCTTGAAGAAGAAGGTCACTAATCTTCATTCACAGCATCTTATAGACTCTGTAAAAAAGTCTTCTTTCACAGACAATTCATTATCTGTTTTCTCAGAGATAATTATTCTCTGATTCTTTCAATATTGAAAGGTCTTCAGTGTCAACTGTGAAAAGATTTCACAGATCTCATTCTCAGATGCATCAGTCTCACACTGACTGAGTAAATTGAGATTAAAGTGATTCAGTATCATGACATCTGTAAAAGCTTGTTTTAATTCCATAAACATCTGTATAATGTCTTGAGTGAGAGTAAACAGTCTTATTTTTCTGTCTTTCACACTTCTCTTTAACAGATCTGTAAGAGAGACAGTAATCTGTGAATATGCATAGATGAATTATCTGTAGAAATTTGCAAATTCTAGAAACATCTGCATCTTGCAGTACATTCGCGGCATCAGTCAGTTCTCAATGATGAAGACCTGACTCCTGTTTATTAAAATGCTGTTCATCTCAATAATATAATCTAAGAAATCAATCTCCTGCATGTAAAATGAGCATTTTTCAGTATTTGTATAGAGTTGATACTGTCTCAAGTGACTTAATACTTCTCAAACATGAGTATCATATTCTTTCTCTGATTTTGAGAAGATTAGAATGTCATCCAGGTATACTATGCAGGAGATGTTGACAAGGCCCTGCAGCATCTTATTTATATAGGCCTGGAAGATGACTGAAGTGTTACAAAGATCAAAAGATAAAACAAGATATTCAAAATTGCTGTACTTG
Organism: Blastomyces gilchristii SLH14081; assembly: GCF_000003855.2. Taxonomy (NCBI): domain Eukaryota; kingdom Fungi; phylum Ascomycota; class Eurotiomycetes; order Onygenales; family Ajellomycetaceae; genus Blastomyces; species Blastomyces gilchristii. The sequence goes on from NW_003101674.1 coordinate 1,888,620, forward strand.
GTATAAAAAGTCATTTTTCAAACATCATCTTCATTAACTCTAATTCTATGATAGACATCTTATATATCAATCTTTGAGAATATCTTTGCTTTAGATAATCAATTGATTATCTCATTAATTAGCAGTAATAAATAGTAATTCTTAACTGTTATCTTATTATGGTCTCTGTAGTCTATGCATAGACATAGTCTATCATTCTTCTTAAGTATAAAGAGTATAGATGTCTCTGTCAGACTCTTTGATGAATATATTCAGTTCTTTGATTGCACTTCTTCAAGATATTTATACAGAATATTTAATTTCTTTACAGATAAGTTGTAAAAGAGTCTGTACAGTGCTGTTGTATCATCTTCAAGATGAATCTTATATTATATCTTGATATCAGAAAACTTCACTGCTTTTCTTTTCAAAAAGACATTCTTAAAATCTGTAAAGAAATGTTGTATACATTCATCTTCAATGATGAATACTGCTGTTAATCTTGCAGTGAGAGTGATAACTTCTCTATCTATTCTTAAGTCTCAATCATCTGCTATACAGTATATTGACTCAATCTTTTTCTCAAGATTCTTCTGATGAAACTCTTCAGATTTCTCTATTACTGTCTCTTCATTAGTGAGACAGTATCATCACATCTGAGTGACTTAGTCAATGAGAGGATTGTTTTCTCTCAACTATGAAAGATTTAGAATGATGTTCTTATCTATGATATTGACTGTGTGAAGAAGCAGACTGCTTTTCTTGAAGATTTCTTCTAAGTCTGTGATCACACACTTCACTTGAATTATGTCAAAATAATGATATTTCATTTCATCAGTAAATTTTATATGATCTGACAGATCTATCTTCTTTCAACTCTTTATCAAAGAAAAGAAATAGAATATGAAGTTGATATTTACTCTGAAGTTGAGTAGGCATCTCACTGATATCTCTCTATTCAGAGTATATATTATGATTGTAATATGAACTTGAAGATATGAGAATTATCAATTCTTTATTTCTTTCTCTTCTTTATCTTTTATGAATATATTTATCAGAAGAGAAGTTAACTGTGAGAAGATATCTTCTTAATTTCTTTTCTTCTTCAGCTTCTTACAATCACTGATATAGTGATCATCAGCTCTGTAGTTGAAACAGAGATCTTTATCAAATCTTTTTTAATATTTCTTCACAGTGAGTGAAGAATCAGAATACTTGAAATTCTTCTTTACTTTTTTCACACTGAAGTCATTATAATGCTGTTTAGATTCTGTTATTAATTACTTAGAAGAGATCTTGTTAGGCTTTTTCTTAAAGAATTGATTATTTAAATAGATTTAAGAAGCCAGGTTGACAAGCTCAGTGTGATTAATTAATGAACTCTGATATTATAATATCATTGTCTGCACCTTGTGAGTCAGCTTCATGAGATAAAGCTGTGTTTTTAATTGATTCAAATTATCAGTTAATTTCTCTCAATATTCTTTAAATCTTGCATTGAAATCAGAAGAATTCTCATCATCTTATTAATATAATAAGTTGAACTACTGTATCATTATGAAGTCACAATTGTAGTGATATTTGATTTGATTCAGTAGAAAGTTCTTGAATTCTTCTCAAGTCATAGCAGTATTAATACACTCAAGCTTTCTCTTCTTGATGACTCAAGTAGTTGCAGAGATGTCTTCAAGAAGGTTGACAATGTATATTACTTATATCTTATGAGTATTATACTGGCTCAGATTAAGGTGGAATTTCTATTCAAGAGTATGAATAAAGCTGTGAAATTCAGACAAGATGTTTCTCTTGTATCTCAGAGAATCTCTGATCTTAATCTCTCTATCTTTATAATAGATATAGGTGTGTAGAGGCCACAGCAGTAGCAGGAAAGTTGAAGAGCTCATGCTAAAATATGCAGCAGTTTCAGAAATCTCAGATTTCTGTCAGAATAAAGATATATGCACTCTAGAGAATGATGTAGTGTTTCTCTCAGAGAATGAGGTTGAATTGATCTCAGTGTGAGTGTGTGAGGTCATATCAGTCTGTTAGAGCTTGACTAATTCAAACATGTAATCAGGTTAAGTGATTTGAATTGTAATATACTGAAGCTGAAGCAGTGACTAGTCAGTAATATTATATAGAGATAGTTGTTTAAGAAGCTGTATAAGTGAGCTTGACTATCTTGCTTGAATAGCAAGCTCATAGACTACAGAGTTATTGTGAGGATATCACAGATGTGATACTTAGTATACTAAGAAGATTGTATGAGACATACAGTAACTCTTGTATATATTTTAGTAGAAGAAAAATGAATTGCTGACTTCTTTGATGAGGAGTCAGCATCTAGCTATTCTATATAGACAATGAGTGAATACTCTTCTCTCATTTCACAAGTGAGAATAGCTGGAGTAATACCTCAGTGATGCCTCATTACCAAGGAAGAGTAATCTGCTGACCTCATATAGAAGCGGGGTTCTCATATCCATCAATCGGATCTTTCTATGATATATCCGAATGATGTCATAGAGTGGTTGGAAACCGGTTCAGACAGGATGGAATCATCCGCATGGGATCAATGGGCCGTGTGGAACTGCGACGGGGCCTTGGCGCGGCCGGGAGCGTGACATCAATATCAAAAAGACTCTAGAAAAATTATTCTGTGTTACAATAACAGATTCTCATATAAAACTCTCTCAATAATATCATAAATATCTAGATGTCTTCTGACAAGACAATATTATGAACATATCTCTCTTATGAGATCTCAGAGAGAATCACAGTATCAAGTTAGAGAAAAAGAATAATAAGAATCTTAAACTGCTATAAGGCTCTCTTTATAACATGTTCTGAGATGAACTTCTTCTTCTTTGAAAGACACTCAATGATCTGTTGAATAAAGAATTCATACATATTAGCAACTCTTTCACTGCAGTTTCTATTCTCTTTGCAAAGAAACCAGATGAAGAACTTCAATTCTGTGTGAACTACTGAGATCTGAACAGATTGATAAAGAAAGATTGATATCTCTTATCTCTCATCAATGAAACCCTAGCATGAATCAGATGAGTTCAATAGTTTATAAAACTAGATATCATCACTGCATTTCATAAGATTCATATCACTGAAGAAGATGAATGACTTACAGCATTCTGAAAACATTATAATCTCTTTGAATAAATAGTCACACTCTTTGAACTGACTAATATTTTCAGTACATTTCAGAAGTATATCAACTGAGTGCTCTGAGATTTTCTTAATAGGTTTGTATCTACTTATCTAGATAACATTCTCATCTTTATCAATGAATTCAGAAAAGAATATCAAGAGTATGTGTGAAAGGTATTACAATGGCTATAAGAAGCAGAACTACTGATAGATATTAACAAGTGTAATTTTGAAGTCAAGAGTATCAAGTATCTGGGTTTTATTATAGAAGCTGACAAGAGAATTTAAATGAATTCTGAGAAAGTCTCTGTCATTCTTGAATGACAAGCTTCATATACTGTGAAAGATGTATAAAGCTTCATCAGATTTACTAACTTCTATCAGTGATTTATATGAAACTTCTCAGATATCATGAGACCACTTACAGATCTTACTAAGAAAGACTCAGTATTTCAATGATCAGTGAATACTGAAGCTGCATTTACACAGATGAAGAAGATATTCATTAATATCTCTCTACTGATAATATTTGATTCTGATCATAAGACACTTATTGAAGCTGATTTCTCTGACTACATAATAGAAGAAGTGATATTATAATATAATAATGAAGATATTCTATAATTATATATCTTCATGTCTAAGAAACTGAGTCTCACTGAATACAATTATAAGATCTATGATAAGGAACTTCTCACAATCATACACTGTTTAGAAGAATGAGACTCTGAACTCTGAAGTGTCTCTGAATTTAAGATAGTCACAGATTATAAGAATCTTAAATACTTCATAACTATCTGTAAACTCACTGAATAACAGATGTGATAATCTGAGTTCTTAAGCCACTTTTATTTTATAATATACTACTGTTCTAGTAGTCAGAACTTGATGACAGATGTTCTCTCATAATAAGAGTAAGATATATTATCTGATGTAACAGATACTCACTGAATGAATCAAGAGCATCAGCTCTTGAACCTGAAGATACTAGTTAATCAAGATGAAACAGTTCATGACACTATACATGCTTCTTCATTTAGAACTGTCATTGATATCTTCACTTTCTCTACACTGAATGAACTATGGCATACAGCAGCTCAGGTGAATGAACTTCTTCAGACTCTTATTAAAGCAGTATATCAAGAAGCACTCTGATTTCTCTCAGAACTATGTATAAGAACTGATATCTCAGAATGTTCAATTGATGATAATAATGCTCTATAATTCTGTAAATGACACTGAGTCCTTCACTCTGAATTCTTATGCACTTGAATAATGCAAGAGATGCATGATTTGCATATAACCAGTTATTCAGGCTATGAACAACTGTATAGAATGATCTTCTGAGAGTTCTACTGACCTGAGATATTAAACAGTATCAGATGCTTTATCTGAAACTGTAATTACTGTTCTTCTATTATCTCATGAAAGAACTGTAGAAAAGATCTATTAAAATCACTTAATATCTCTGATAGAATCTGATAAGATGTAGTAATTGACTTTATTATTAATCTATCTGAGAGTAAGAGTTGTAGAAACATTCTGATCATCATGAATTGACTGAGCAAAGATATAATATTGAAATCTTGTAATAAGATGAATACTGAACAAGTCACTGAAGCTTTTCTACAGAGTTCATTCTATCAGATACATGAATTGCTGAGATCTATAGTATCAGATTGAGACTGTCAATTTGTGAGTACTCTCTGAACAAGAATCTGTCAAGTTCTCAAGATCATATACTGTCTATTAACTGCTTATCATCTCAAGACTGATGATGCATCAGAATAGATAATTCAGACTGTGAAGAATTATCTCTATAAGTTCTGCAATCACTTACAAGATGATTGATATAATCTTCTTCTACATGCAGAGATTGCTATCAACAGTTGAGATACTATTTTAACAGATATAAGCCTGTTCTTTCTTACATATGAATATCACATGAAAGTATTGAATCTTCTAGAGATTACACAGTTCACACTGAACCTCTGCAGTCTGATTCAGATCACTGATAATATAGTAATAAAGCTCTGAAATGCCTGCAATTGAGCAGAGATCTTCATAGTAACTATGAAACAAGATCAAGAGAATCAAATCAATATTCATCAAGACTCTGCTAAACAATATAAGATAGAAGATCTGATATAATTGAATCTTAAGAACATATGAATCACATGTTTATCTTGTATACTAGATTACTACTATATCAAGTATAAAGTGATAGAAGTTCTAGATAGTTATAACTACTGTCTTAACACATCATCAGAGATTTATAATGTATTTCATACAAGCTTACTTCACTGTGCTGTCACTGATCTGTTTTCTTCTCAACTGACTTCTGACTGACAGTCATCAGACATCATAGAAGAAGATAATGTGCTTGAGTGAGAGATTGAGAATATTCTTGATAAGAGACTCTGTGACTGCAGTCAGCAATATCTTGTGAAATGAGTCAGCTATGATCAACTGATCTGAACTCTGAGCTTCATATTATCTGAAACAGCAGCTCTTGACTGATGGAAACTGCTTCTGAAAGAGAGGGCTAATATGGTGGACTGCGCTCAATCAATCATATAGACTATTTCATTACACTTCACAGATTTCAATCACTTCATTCTTGAATGCATACACTCTAATTCTTGGTCATTCTCAATCACTGATCCTCGGCTGCTATGAACACATGTATATTCTTCCATCCTGAAGCTCCACCGCGTACACCACCACATACGCGTATAAATATCCACCTCAATTGCTGATTCTCGCACTTTCTCTTTCTTTCCTTCTCTAATGTTTTTATCTTTGTTATATAAGACCTATCAATATTATACCGATCTATTCGGCGTAGACCTCTTACAAATCAGATTATGATAAATCTTTCTATATTAAGATAGATGTATCTGAATGAGCTATTAGAGACACTCTTCTACAGATGAGTAAGAATGACAAGCTGTATCTGATGATGTATAATAATAGAAAACTATCAGACACTGAGCTCAATTACTCAGTATATAAAAAAAAATTGCTAGTAATTAAGCATGTGCTGATGTTATGAGATAGATATATTGATAACAGATATATGATAACAGTGATTATGAATCATAAGAGTGTCATCTATCTACAATCAATGATGAAATCTTTCAAATACTTAGTATGTTAAATCTCAGAGTTTCAAGTATACAATCTTAATATCAAATACTGAAAGAGATTAAATACTGTAATATCTAATGCAATCAGTTATAGATCCGATTTCATAAGTGAGAGTTCTGTGAATCAGATATAAGAGAAGTTTGTATTAAACACACTGAGAGAATACAAGAAATCAGAATGAGTAAATATAATAATCTCTCACTTGAAGAATAGTAAGATGTCAGATGATAAGCATCTTATAAAAGTGATAGAAGAGATACTTCTGAACTTTAAGCTGAGAAAATTGAAAAATAATGTTGTGCTTTACTGTGATCTAGAATATGCAGAAGCTCTCTATCTAGAACATCTATTTAAATATGATCTGATGACTCACATGCACAAGGAATTTAATCACTTAGAAAGCTCTGAACTCATGAGTGTACTCAAATCAAGAGTATAATAGTCAAGCATGGCTGAGAACATTCAGATATACACTCACAAGTGTCTGAATTGTCAGATTGTGAATAAATCTAAGAAAGGATTAGAATATGAGAAAGTACAATATCAGATGAAGTGTATGATATAACTGTTTAAATAATGAGAGATAAATCTCATAGACATACTACTGTGAACATTAAATGAAAATTGATGAATAATCACTGCTATTGATTATGCTACTGACTGGCCAGTCACAAAAGCAGTTTCAGAGATGATAGAGAAGATGATAATAAAGTTTCTATATAATAAGATCTATATCATCTTTGAAATACTGCATGAGATTCTAACTGATAACAGTGCAAATCTTGTAGAAGAAGTGATGAGGCATTTCATGAGTCAGTTACAGACAAGACATTATAGAACAATGCTATATCATCTGTGAATGAACAGAAAGATGAAACACTTCAATGAAATCTTGAGCAACATGCTGATAAAATATCTAGTCAGCAAGTCTATGAGATTATGAGATGAATATCTTAGTCAGACACTATTAGTCACGCGAATTCAGCAGCATGCAGTCTTCAAGTGTTCATCATTCTATCTGTTGTATGAATTGCATTTCCACATCCTGAAGAATGCTTTGAAAAAGGTGAGAAAGAGAATAGCAATTGTGAATACAGTAGGAATAACAGTTACAGACATAACAGTTGTGAATGTGAAACTAAGAGTGAAAGAGATCAGTCATATATGTGTAAAAGCTAATAAGTTACTTCTGAACTGAGCAATTCAATCAAAAAGAATACAAGACTCACTAGTTAAGAAATTGAGTCTCAAGTAGACTGGCCGCCGGGATTATGAATTTCATGTTTGATCTCATTTGATCTGATCTCATACATTTCTTGGCATGAATCCCGCTGAGACTAATTATTAAACAAATATACAAAGTGACTATATATCAGATCTCAAAATGAAATCATGACTTGAAAAAAATAAGAAAGTGGTCTCATTTAGTCTCATTTAGTCTCATTCTTGGCATAAAGTTACTATTTTTAGACATTTTAAGGTTTTTTTTAGACTATTTTTAATTTTTTAAAAAGTAACACTTTTTGGTAACACTCAAATGAGATTTAAAGTCATTTAAAGCAATAAAAATAATTTAAATTCAGAAGTGAAAATCATGATCTCATTTGAAAAATATGATAAGAGTAGACAGTAAGTCTCACTGAGACAGTATGAGACTACTATCTAATGATAGAACTGTGTAATGAGATCTGTCAAATTGGTAATGAGACTATCAAAAATTCTGGTCCTGGTCTCAGACACGGTCACACGGTCAGTCTAGTCTCAAGATGAAAACATAAGTTCTCATATGTAATAAGAGTTCTGAGAAGTTTCAATCTAGGTGATTTAAGCTCTATAAAATACTCAAATCACATTCTCTGAGAATATACACATTGATAGAATTAGAGGGACAGATCTTATTCAACTTAATAAATGATTCATGTCTTATAAAGATAAAGATATAAGATCTGAGTGAATCATAATCATCTACAGCACTCTCATCAGTATTGAAGAAGAAGAGACTTATAATTAAAAAGTCTTGCAAAGTAAGAGAAATCATAGACACTTATGAATCAGATGATCTCACTTATTTCAATCTTTTCACAATTATAAGAAAAGAATGAGAAGAAATGAAGAAATTAGATGAACATCACACTTTAATAAGTAATGAGACTGTAGTCAGTTGTATGATAACACACTGCAGACAGTGAATGCAATACAGTAAAAAGCAGTCTCAAAGTAACAGACTTACATATGAATCAGGTCACAGAAGAAAAAGAAATTCAGAGTTGAATTTAACTGTTTATATCAGTTCAATTACAGAGATAACAGAGGATGAAGTATCTGAAACATCTGTGAACATGTGAGACTAAGTCATCTTGACCTCTGAGAATGCTCAGAGATCAGATGAGATTAGTTTTAATAGGCTGTTCACTGTAGTGATCTAAGAAGGTGAAGAGAGACAGTATAATGCATGAGATAGAATTATAAAAGATAAAAGCTGCTGAATCTAGTCACTGAACACTGTATTATATAGAGATTGTGTAAGAGTGATGACTAGCAGACAAAGAAAAAGTGTAAGAAAAGGAAAATAAATTGATCATCAACTGTAAGAATTAGCTGCAAAAGACAAATGTTATTATACATACTTCATTCATTTTCATATATCATATATTTAATCTATTTTCAACATCACATCATCTGAAAAATGTCAAAAATAAAGAAAATCTCAAAACTCAAGATCTGTAAGAAATTTGAGAGCTGTAAGCTACTCTTACAATAACACTGTGTATATCTTCAATTTCTCTACTGCTCTGTATACAACATTAATATTATTTATCACAAGATTGACTGAAATGCCAATATAGAAATGTGTATGTATATGTGTAGAAAAATTGAAGAAGAGCACAGAACTTACAGAATCAGAAGTCAGAACAGAGAGAATGAAGATAGAAGAAATAGAAGAAGAAGAAGACACAGAATCAGACAAATAATGATAAGAGTTATCTGAGACTAAATGCATATAATCTGATGTGCACACAACCTTCTCTGCAGAGAAGAAAAAGAAAGCACTGAAAGAAGCTTGAGAATAGAAGAGAGTAGTCTTAGTAATGTTATCATCTTCAATTAAAATGACCTCTGACACCAGAGTAACTAAGAACTATTGTTAGTATATGAAACTGTAAAAAGCAGAGATAACAATTACTGAATAAACACTCACTGGCCTTAGAATTGTATGTATAATTACAACACACATGAGGTGTCTCAGAAAGAGAGAGAGAGATATGAGAAAATGCAGAAAGCAGAACACAGTATACAAATGATTTATTCTCACAATGATATCTCAGACAAGATATATAAGCCTCATATCTACAGATATAGAAGAGTATGATATTTATATTTCTATTCTTGAAAACACAGATATCTTTCACCTGTATTACAAAGTCAGATGACAGATATCAGAGAATAGACTGATACAGACCTATCATCTCAAAGAAATTTGTCAGAGCAGATATACTCACAATATTGAATTTAATAATTGTGAAAAGTTTCTCAGTATCTGTGAACACTATAACTTTGTACACAGTAAAACTCATAATAATTTCCTCTAAGAACAGAAAAATCAGTATCAGAAAGAAAAGATAAAAAAGAAAAAGACTTACAATCTTAACACTGTTGAGAAGAGAGATGATTCTCTGATATAAATAAATAATTATCTTATCATGAATATTTAAAATAAATGTAATAATTGATATCTGTGACTGAGCTTCAGATAGTTATATTATACACAGTCTTTATATAATAAATCATTCTAGAAGTTGATAAGAAAGGCAGAAGTGTATACACTGATAAATGTGATTTATTAAGTCTATACAATATCTTCTTGAAATAAAGAGAGCTAATAATGAAAGCAGAGACAGCAGAAGCAGAAGAAGCAGAAGTAGTAGAAGTGAGAATTGCAGAAACAGAGATAGTGAGAGAGAGAGAATCAGACACGGAGACAGATATAAGAGATTGAGAGAGAGTAGCAGAGAAAGAAACAGAGAGAGTAGAGAGAGACATGAAAGATCTGACTATATATAATATAAACAATTTCTTCATTATCATGTTCTTCAAGTTTTCAATCAATGATTTAAAATTGAGATGTTTATTATTATCAGTGAATGTGAATCTGTCAACATATGAAGATTCTATATAAATCAAAACAAAATATCAGTATCTGTGTTCATGCAAAACATGATCAGATCTCTGCTAGAAAAAGAAGATCAAGAGTGTATAAGAAGATGAAGAAGATGTGTCATTTATAATAGTATGTTCTGATGATTGTTAGAAGATAAACAAGTTCTGATCATATTTCACAATGCATTACACTTACTGCTAATGAACTGCCTGGTATGAGTACTATAATAATGCTTGTTATGAGAACAGAGAGCCATTGTCAGAAATATGTACAATGTGATAAATAAACAGATAGAAAGAGTTGAACAGAAGAAGGAGTAGAAATCTTGAATGAGATGATAATATTCAATGATGATGATAATGAAGAAGATGATTAAAGAATGAAAAAAGTTAGTAAATGAGTGATGTAATATAGTGAAAGTTCTGAA
>NW_003101674.1:1899873-1910813 GCF_000003855.2 Blastomyces gilchristii SLH14081
AATTCACACAGAATTGAAGTTCTTTATCTGATTTCTTTGCAAAGAGAATAGAAGCTGCAGCAGAAGAGTTACTAATATGTATGAATTTCTTATTCAATAGATCATTAAGTGTCTTTCAAATAAGAAGAAGTTCATCTTAAGACATATTATAAAGAGAGTCTCATAATAACTCAGAATTCTTATTATTCTTTTTTTCTAACTTGATACTGTGATTTACTTCTAAGTCTTGTAAGAGAGGTATATTTATAATATTATCTCATCAGAAGATATCTAGATATTTGTGATATTATTAAGAGAGTTTTATATGAGAATATGTTATTATAGTATAAGATAACTTCTGTAGAGCTTTCTTAATATTGATCAGACTGATGAAATAGATTATTATATAGTTCTACTATTAATAATCTTTTCAGTGACTTCTTTTTCAGAGTATTTCATAAGTGTTGACAGAGATCTGTGTCAGATTCATAGTCTTATGAATATCATCTTTGTGAACTCTATTATTGTTAGAGAATATTAAGTTTCTATTTTAAGTGTTTAATAAAATGTCTTATTCAGATAGTCAGACAAGTTCTAATATGAGATTATAATCAAGATCATTAACTTCATATATATAGACATCTTTATGTTGATATTCTTCAATATCTATGTTTAGCTTTATCATGTAACAGATGTAAATGTTCTTTGAGTCATCAAATTCTGTGAGAAGTTGAGGTTTTAATAAGAGAATACACTGAAGATTATAATATCTTATAACTGAAGATTTAATCATTGTATAATAACATAGACCACTGTCTATCATAGCTTTCATATTATATATGTTATTAATCACAGTAGATAGAAGAATCACATTTATTGTTATTTTTTCTTGGAATTATTGTTATCTGATCTCTTCAAGCTTCTGTTTATAAATTTGAACAGAAGCTACTCTTTTCTCTGTTTCATTGAGATATCTTCATAGTTATCCTCTGAATCTTTCTTCAATGTTATGTGATTGATATATACTGTCAGTATTAATCTTTCTTTTGAATGAGAAGACTAGACTGACTGTGTAACCGTGTCTGAGACCAGGATCAGATTTTTTGATAGTTTCATTATCAATTTGACTGATCTTATTACACAGTTTTAACATTAGATAGTAGTCTCATACTGTCTCAGTGAGACTTACTGTCTACTCTTATCACATTTTTCAAATGAGATCATGATTTCCACTTCTCAATTTAAATTATTTTTATTGCTTTAAATGACTTTAAATCTCATTTGAGTATTATCAAAAAGTGTTACTTTTTAAAAAATTAAAAATAGTCTAAAAAAAACCTTAAAATGTCTAAAAATAGTAACTTTATGTCAAAAATGAAACTAAATGAGATCAAATGAGATCACTTTCTCATTTTTTTCAAGTCATGGTTTCATTTTAAGATCTGATATATAGTCACTTTGTATGTTTTTTTGATGGCTAGTCTCAGCGGGATTCACATCAAGAAATGTATGAGATCAGACCAAATGAAATCAAATGTGAAATTCATGATCCCGGCGGCCAGTCTAGAGAAGACACATAGACTGATTGACAGTTGAAAGTGATATGTTTTAGTGTCATTCAAAGGTTCCTTTTTGCCAGTGTACGATTACAGGCGTACGCCGGCTTCTTATATATTGTACGCTAAATTAATTAGTGGCCGCTATGGCCTCTTTACACTTGTAAGCAAGTTCAGAAGCGGCTGTGTTATTATCTGATGATTGTATGTTCTTCTGAACCACTGTACATTCTTCTGAATTACATTCTTTCTCATCAGATTCAGTCATGCTCATGTGATCAGAACATTCATCCTAGCTTCATGCAGATTAGCACATCACTAGTGTTCACAATCTTGTGACCTATCTCTGATTCAGCTAGTGTCTCATGTACACTCTCACAAAGAAACTTTCACTATATTATATCACTCATTTACTAACTTTTCTCATTCTTCAATTATCTTCTTCATCATCATCATCATCAAATGCCACTCTTATTTCATTTCAGATTACTGTCTCTTCTTCTGTTCAACACCTTCTATCTGTTTATCTATCACATTGTACATGTTTCTAGCAATGACTTCTTGTTCTCATAATAAGCATTCTTGTAGTGCTTTTACTGAGCAGTTTATTAGCAGTAAGTGTAATGTGTTGTAAAACATGATCAGAACTTGTTTATCTTCTAACAATTGTTAGAATATACTATCATGAATAATACATCTTCTTCATCTTCTTATATACTCTTGACTGTTTTCTTCTCAGTGAGTTTCTGATTATGTTTTCTGACATGATTTTATATAAACACAGATGCTGATATATTTGTCTTTATTCATATACAATTTTCATATATTGACAGATTCATGTTCACTGATAATAGTGAACTTAATGTTGAATCATTGATTGAGAACTTGAAGAATGTGATAATGAAGAAATTATCTGTATCATGTATGACTGAGTCTTCTATGTCTTTCTCTGCTTCTTCTATCACTTCTTTCTCTACTGCTCTCTCTCAATCTTCTACACTTATCTCTGTATCTGATTCTCCTGCTTCTGCTACTTCTGTTTCTGTGATCTTCACTTCTACTACTTCTGGTTTTGTTATCTCTGCTTTTGTTATCAGCTCTCCCTGTTTTAAGAAGATGTTGTATAGACTTAATGAATCATGTTTCTCAGTGTGTATACTTCTGCTCTTCTTACTAACTCTCAGAATAATTTATTATATAAAGACTGTATATAATATAACTATCTAAAGCTTGATCACAGACACTGATTATTACATTCATTTTAAATATTTATAATGAGATAATTATTTATTTATATCAGAGAATCATCTCTCTTCTCAACAGTGTTGAGATTGTAAGTCTTTTTCTTTTTCATCTTTTCTTTCTAACACTGATTTTTCTGTTCTTAGAGGAAATTGTTATGAGTTTTACTATATATAAAGTCATGATATTCACAGATATTAAGAAGCTTTTTACAACTGTAAAGTTCAATATTGTAAGAATATCTGCTCTAATGAATTTCTTTAAGATAATAGATCTGTATCAGTCTATTCTCTAACATCTGTCATCTGACTTTGTAATGCAGGCAAAAGATATCTGTGTTTTCAGAAATGAGAATATGAATGTCATACTCTTTTACATCTGTAAGTGTGAGACTCATACATCTTATCTGAGATATCATTGTGAGAATGAGCTGTTTATATACTGTATTCTGCTTTCTACATTTCTCTGTGTCTCTCTCTCTCTTTCTGAGAGCTTGTGTTGTGTTGTAATTATGTGTAACACTTCTAAAATCAGCAGGTGTTTGTTCAGTAACTGTTCTCATCTCTGATTTTACAATTTTTATATACTAATAATAGTTCTTAGTTACTCTGATGTCAGAGACTATTCTAATTAAAGATAATAATATCACTGAGACTACTCTCTTTCATTCTCAAGCTTCTCTCATCACTTTCTCTTCCTTCTCTGCAGAGAAGGTTGTGTGCATATTGAGTTATAAGTATTCAGTCTCAGATGACTTCTGCTGTTATTTATCTGATTCTGCATCTTCTTCTTCTTCTATTTCTTCTATCTCTATTTTCTCTGCTCTGATTTCTAGTCCTGCAGATTCTGTGCTCTTCTTCAATTTCTCTATATATATATATATATATGCATTTCTATATTAGCATTTCAGTCAATCTTGTGATAAATGACATTAATGTTGTATGCAGAGTGATAGAGAAATCAGAGATATATATAGTATTATTGCAAGAGCAGCTTACAGTTCTTAAATCTCTTACAGATCTTGAGTTTTAAGATTTTCTTTATTTTTGACATTTTTCAGATGATGTGATATTGAAAATAGATTAAATGTATGATATATAAAAATGAATAAGATATATATGATAATATTTGTCTTTTACAGCTGACTCTTACAGTTGATGATCAATTCATTATCTCTTTTCTTTTCTTATGCTTTTTCTTTATCTTCTAGTCACTACTCTCATATAATCTCTATATAATACAGTGTTCAGTGACTAGATTCAGCAGCTTTCATCTTTTATAATTCTGTCTTACATATTATACTGTCTCTCTTCACCTGCTCAGATCACTACAGCAAATGACTTATTAAAACTAATCTCACTCAATCTCTAAGTGTTCTCAGAGGTTGAGATGACTTGATCTCATATGTCTGTGAATATTTCAGATAGTTCATTCTCTGTGATCTCTGCAATTAAACTGATGTAAACAGTTGAATTCAACTCTAAATCTCTTTTTCTTCTGTGATCTGACTCATGTGCAAGTCTGCTGCTTTGAGACTGCTCTTTACTGTGTTATGTCTGCTGTCTGTGATGTGTTATTATATGACTAACTAGACTGACCGTGTGACCGTGTCTGGGACCAGGACCAGATTTTTTGATAGTCTCATTACCAATTCGACTGATCCCATTACGCGGTTTTAACATTAGATAGTAGTCTCATACTGTCCCAGTGAGACTTACTGTCTACTCTTGTCACATTTTCCAAATGAGACCATGATTTTCACTTCTCAATTTAAATTATTTTTATTGCTTTAAATGACTTTAAATCTCATTTGAGTGTTAACAAAAAGCGTTACTTTTTAAAAAATTAAAAATAGTCTAAAAAAAACCTTAAAATGTCTAAAAATAGTAACTTTATGTCAAGAATGGGACTAAATGGGACCAAATGGGACCACTTTCTCATTTTTTTCAAGTCATGGTTCCATTTTAAGATCTGATATATAGTCACTTTACATGTTTTTTTGATAGCAAGTCCCAGCGGGATTCACGCCAAGAAATGTATGGGACCAGACCAAATGGGATCAAACGTGAAATTCATGGTCCCGGCGGCCAGTCTATGACTAACTACAGTCTTATTACTTATTGAAGTGTGACATTCATCTGATTTCTTCATTTCTTCTCATTCTTTTCTTATAATTATGAAAAGAACAGAATAAGTGAGATTATCTAGTTTGTAAGCATCTATAATTCCTCTTACTTTATGAGACTTTTCAATTGTAAGTCTCTTCTTTTTCAACACTGATGATAGTGCTGTGAATAATTATAATTCACTCAGATCTTGTATCTTTGCTTTCATAAGTTATGAATCATTTATTAAGTTGTGTAAGATCTGTCCCTCTGGTTCTTTCAATGCATATATTCTCAGAGAATGTGATTTGAGTATTTTATATGACTCAAATCATCTAGATTAAAACTTCTCAGAACTCTCATTATATATGAGAACTCACATTCTCATCTTGAGACTTGATTTCTTAACTAGTGAGTCTTGTATTCTTTTCAATTGAATTGCTCAGTTCAGGAGTAACTCATTAGCTTTTATATGTATATAACTGATCTCTTTCAATCTTGATTTTATGTCTGCAACTGCTGTTTTCTCTCTCATCTTTTTCAAAGCATTCTCTGAGATGCATGAATGCAATTCATACAACAGATAGAATAATGAATGCTTAAAGACTGCATACTGCTGAATTCATGTGACTAATAGTGCCTGACTGAGATATTCATCTCATAATCTTGTAGACTTGTTCACTAGATATTTTATCAGCATGTTACTCAAGATTTCATTCAAGTGTTTCATCTTCCTGTTTATTCACAGATGATATGATGTTGTTCTACAATATCTTATCTGTAACTAACTCATGAAATGCCTCATTACTTCTTCTATAAGATTTGCATTATTATCAGTTAGAATCTCACACAGCATTCTATAGTTGATATAGATTTTATTATATAGAAACTTCATCATTATCTTCTCTATCATTTCTGAAACTGCTTTTGCAACTGATCAGCTAGTAGTGTAATTAATAGCAGTGATTATTCATCAATTTCCATTTGATATTTGCAGCAATATATCTATGAGGTTCACTCTTCATCATTTGAACAGTTGTATTGTATATTTTATCTGATATTGTACTTTCTTACATTCTAACTCTTTCTTAGATTCTTTTATAACCTGGTAATTCAGGGACTTGTGAGTGTATATCTGAATGTTCTCAGTCATGCTTAGTCAGTATACTCTTGATTTGAGTACACTCATGAGTTCAGAGCTTTCTAAGTGACTGAATTTTTTGTGCATGTGAGTTATTAAGTTATGTCTAAATGAAGATTCTAGATAGAGAGCTTCTTCATATTCTAGATTATGATAAAGCATAATATTGTTTTTCAATTTCCTCAGCTTAAAGTTCAGAAGTATCTCTTCTACTACTCTCATGAGACACTTATCATTTAACATCTTATCATTCTTCAAGTGAGAGATCATGATATTCACTCATTCTGATTCCTTGCACTCTCTCAGTGTGTTTAACACAAACTTCTCTTGTATCTGATTTGAAGAATTCTCACTCATGAAATTAGATCTGTAACTGATTGTATCAGATATCACAGAGTCTGATCTCTTTCAGTATTTAATATGAAGATTGTATGCTTGAAACTCTGAGATTCAATGTGCTAAGTGTTTGAAAGGTTTTATCATTGATTATAGATAGACAAGGCTTTTATAATTCATAATCACTGTTATTGTATGCCTGTTGTTGATATATCTATCTCATAACATCAGTATGTACTTGATCACTAGTAATTCCTTTTCATACACTGAATAATTGAGCTCAGTGTCTGATAGTTTTCTATCATTATACATCATCAGATGCTGCTTGCTGTTCTTACTCATCTGTAGAAGAGCATCTCTGATAGCTCATTTGAATATGTCTATCTTGATGTAGAAAGGTTTATCACAATCTGGTTAAATAAGTACTGAGAATGTTATTATATATTTTCTCAGTATGAGAAAAGTCTCTTCACACATGATATTTCAGATGATTGAATGAAACTTCTTCTTTCACAGATTTACATTCATTTCTCTTAAGAGATCTGAGAGTGATACAGATATTCATGTGAAGTTCTTGATGAATCTACAGTAGTATGAGACTAACTTAAGAAACTGTTGTATATAATGTACATTTCTTGATCACAGTCAATTTACTATGACATTTAATTTCTCTGAGATGAGTTGTATACAGTTATCACTCACTATATATTCTATGAACTTCAACTCTTTCATTTCAAACACACACTTTGTTGATTTAGTATAGAGCTTATACTCTGTCAGAGTTGTAAGCACTTCATTAAGATACTTCAGATATTCATCATATAAGTTTGAAAAGACTAGAATGTCATTGAGATATATGAGGTATGAGATTTTATTCTGTTTATAAAGAATTATATTCATTATTATTTGAAAGATGATGAACAGATTTATTAGACTGAATAATATTGTCAGAAATTTAAACTTCTCTCATTGTATATTAAATGTGATTTACAGAACTGACAGTTCATCTACACAGATCTATCAGTATTCTCAGAGAAGATTGATTTTTAATAGATATTAAGTGTTTTTAACTGTATTCAACTGTTGTTGAATTCATAGTAATGAATATTCATTCTTGATTGTAAGCTTGTTAAGTGCTTAATAATCAATACACATTCATCACTTCTCATTCATCTTTTTCACAAATAGAACTGAAAAGTCTCACACACTTGATGAGAGTTGTATGAGACCACATTCTAGAAGGTCTGTGATCTGATACTTCTGTTCTTCAACATGTATTTGTGACAGAGAGTATGCATTCTGATTAACTGGTTTTATGTCTCTCATGTCAATCTCATGTATAAATTCTTATTTCAGTGACAATTCTGATAAAAGATCTGTTCAGAAGATCTTTCTATACTTCTTCAGAAGCTTCTTCATACACTTGTTCTTCTACATATTCTTTATCTTAGTTTTCTCTGCTTCTGAGTGCTGTATAACATACAGAATGCTTTCAGATAAGGTCTTGTGAATCATTCTCTTTACTTATTAATGTATAAGCAGATTTAATCCTTCTATATCAGAGATGTGAAATGTCCTTCTCATATCAGTTGATAGAATTGTATGAATCATTTTCTTTCTATCAGTCAACTGTATATAACATGTATGTCATTGAATCTGCAGATTGAATCTTTGAAATAAATTAAGTCTGAGAATAAGGTTGTATTCTATGTTCTGCAGCTCTCACACTCAAATATAGCAAGATCATTCTCTGAAGTGCAAGAGAACTCTTATTCTTATAAGTAATATCAAATATTAATTATCAGATAATTTTATATATCAGAGATTCTTCACTCAGCAGATCTCTTTCAGTCTTCAGATTATATAATTATTAATATATTATATTGAAGCTTCTGTGTCTGCTAATACTTTTATAACTATCTCTCAATTCTTACTCAAGTATCTCTTATACATTAATATTTCAGATCTCAAGGCATTGAGATGAGTATTCACTTCATCATTCTCATTCACATTTTATTCAGAAGCCTGCTTCTTCTTGATATTCACAGAATTTAGAGAGTTATCTAACACAGACATCTCTTTCACTTTGAAGACTTTTCATAGAATATCAGTGAGTATTTCTGAGCTCACTGATTCTGCTAGTTTTTTGACTCTCTTGCTTCTCTTGACTGCACACACTGAGTGTATTCTTTTATATCATGATTTTAACATCTACAGTTGAAGCAAGCTTGATGCTCATAATATCAAGATTTTCATTCAGAGAATTTCTTTTTCAGAGAATTCAGCACTTTAGTGATAGCATTCAGATCTAGATTCATCATATCTGAGTGTGTAACTTATGTTATAGAAGTCTGATTACTCATTCTCTACTGAGACATACTCAATTGCAGTATTTTCAGTTACAATTGACTTATTTATTTCTATACAATGAGAATATTATATGCTTCTTTTATCATATCTGATTACAAGGTTAAGCATTTCTATTCCACTCTTAACTCAGGTGTAAGATCATGAATGAAGATCTGTAAACAGAAAGATGTTGAAAGCTTTTCATTCAATATAAGATAGTGTAAGCTGAAGTGTGTGAAGTATGATATAAGATTGTTCACTTGTCTACACTCAGTGAAGTGTTTATAACACTTATCTTATATATTCACTTTCTCAAAGTTGTGTAAGATTCATTTGAAAAACTTATTTCATATTCATAGAAATGAATATTGCTTTAAGTCTGTGAGATTTATCTTTTCATCAGTCATTCATAATGACTTTGCTTTTTCACATAGAAATGCAGCAGATCTTAAGACTTGTTGAAATTCTGTTGATTATCTGTCTATGAGTTCACATTCAATTCAATAATATGATCATATCTGACTTAGTCAGCTGATTGCAGCATTATTTTTTCAGTCATCATTGAAGCTTAGTAACTTTAGCAGATCTTCTGACTTGATGTATTTCATACTCAGATTCTCATTCTGTGCAGCAGTCTCTGATAATGTGTATACTTCTGAAGAGATCATGAATAATCATAATAAGATCTTCAGGTTCAGTGTAGTCATCTGTCTGTGTAGACATTTAATCTCCTGCTGCAGACCTAAGATCTGATTTTCTCTATTCTTATTGATGATGATAATTGCATCAGTGAAGCTCTTCATAGTGAATACTTGATTCACAGTGAATGTCAATTGTTGTTTGACTTCTGTCTCAGCCTGTCACTGCATATACAAGGCCTCAATCTCATTTAGAATTCTTGTACATGTACAGAGTTTCAATTTCAGTTCAGCAGTTTCAGTCACTTTTCTTACTGCTTTGAGTAAATTCTCTGAGAGATTCTACATATCTTTCAGTTCAGATAGCAGAGAAGAGTGTTATTCACATTAGCTAGAGAAGATATTCATTTCAGTGATTTCTCATTGATTGTACAATATCTATTGTTATATCATTTCTGTTATCATTATATAACTTCAGTGATAGTCACTCTCTTCTTTTTATTCTTCTTTTGAGTAGAGAGTGAACTTCTTTGAATCTTGTTCACTGCTCTCATTCTCTTCTCACATCTCATCTGTTCATGTATCATACATGGCATTCGCCTGAGTGTGGAGTTTTTCCTCTACAAGTAAAGCAGCATCAATCAGATGCTCTTTCACTCACTGTTCTTTGTACACTATCTTTTGAGACATTCTAGAATCACACTGGCATGATAACTATAAATCACTTTGTAGACAGAATTATCACACCCTGGAGGAGCCTGCGCTTCTCACTGGTTTTTTAGACATGCTATCAGATATCATTCAAAGGTTCCTTTTTATCAGTGTACGATTACAAGTGTACGCCGGCTTCTTATATATTGTATGCTAAATTAATTAGTGGCCGCTATGACCCCTTTACACTCGTAAGCAAGTTCGGAAGCGGCCGCGTTATTATCCGACGGTCGTACGTTCTTCCGAACCACACTAGTCAGTTACAATTGATACACACTTCTTATTAATGTTGATTGATAACTTCTTTAGAAGTGATTTCAGAGACTCAGAAGCCTGTTTGAATGATGAAAACCCTTATTTATATATAGATATTTGAGTTCACTCAATTCATGATATCTGCGTTGTTATTCTTTAGTGTAGATGTATAAGTGACGGAGATGTAATATCTTCTACTGCTGTTCTGTATACTCTTAAGCTTGATGAGATGATCATTCAATGTTTGAAGTTATATACAGAAACCTTTATAAGTCTGATCTTTGTCTATACTTATAAGAGTCTGTAGAAGTTTGAAAGTTAGTATCTTCTTAGACATGCTAATCTTCATTCTATTCTCTTCAGATTGATTATCTGCTTCTAGAATCTTGATATCAAAATCAGAAATAAATGTTATAAGAGAAGTATTTCTCTGTCAGATACTCTGTAATCAATCTAATGTCTTCTGTTGTATAGTGATGTCTTGAAACAGAACATTGAGATATTTAATGATATTATCAGATATATATAACAGCAGTTCACATGTCTTTATTCATAAATGAAACTTCTATCTTGTGTGATTCTTCAACTAAATGTCAGATGCAATAATCTGAGCTATTAAGCTGTTTTT
>NW_003101674.1:1911050-1920781 GCF_000003855.2 Blastomyces gilchristii SLH14081
TTGATACTGATATTAAGATCTTCACTTCTTCTCAATCTACACTGAATTATAATATATAACAGCTCAAACTGATGAAGTTCTTCAAGCACTTACTAAAGTAGTATATTAAGAAGCACTCTGATTCTCCTCAGAACTATGTATAAGAACTGATATCTCAGAATGCTCAATTGATAATATTAACACTCTACAGTTTTATAAACAACATTAAGTCTCTCACTTCAAACTCTTACACACTCAGATAATGCAAGAGATGCATGATTCATATATAATCAGTCACTCAGATTATGAATAATTATACTGAATAATCTCTCAAGAGTTCTACTGATCTGAGATATTAAACAGCATCAGATGTTTTATTCAAAACTGTAACTATTATTCTTTCATTATCTTATGAAAGAACTGTAGAAAAGATCTACTGAAATCACTTAATATCTCTGATAGAATCTGATAAGATATAGTAATTGACTTTACTATTGATCTCTCTAAGAGTAAGAGTTATAGAAACATTCTGATCATCATAAACTAATTGAGTAAAGATATAATATTGAAATTTTATAATAAGATAAATACTGAATAAGTCACTGAAGTCTTTCTACAGAGCTTATTCTATCAGATATATGAATTACTGAGATCTATAGTCTTAAATTAAGATTGTTAATTCATAAGTATTCTCTGAATAAGAATCTATCAAGTTCTCAAGATTATACACTGTTTGTCAACTGTCTATCACTCTGAGATTGATAATATATTAGAATGAATAATTCAGACTGTAAACAACTATCTATACACAACCGCTCCACCACGAACTCGCTCGATTTTTCGAATAAGAACCCGCCGATAGATCCATCAAAAAGCCCTCGATCATACGAGCATTCTGACCCCATCGCCGACCGCATACCCTGTGTGGTGGTGGAGTTATCCAGCCAAATGTGAACCAGATGTTGTTTGAAACTCCTGTGTGGGATTATCCCCCATTCTCCCCTACCACACCACAACCCCGGGCCAAATTGCCATACAAATTGTAAGGTGAAGAGACCTAGCCATATATGCCAATCTTCTCAATTTTGGAAGATTCCCAATCTGTAGTTGTGAAGATATCTGAGGAGTGACCTCTGTGAAAACCCTGTTCATCTTTGATGTTTCAAAACATCAACACCAAGTCTCATTCTCATACCGCCCTTTTCAATCTGGCCCATCCCCAGCAGAAAAATACAAAAAGATATCTTGATGATAATATCAAGCATATAATCAATGAACACTTCTGAAGTGCAATCTTCATAGTCTGTCTTCAGTGTATCTAGACATTAACACTAAGTCTCACCCTTGTACTGCCTCTCTCAATCTGGCTCATTCTCAGCAGAATAATACAAAAAGATACCTCAGCAACAGTATTTGATACATAATCAGCAGATAACAAGTCAACAGAACAAGTTAACAGCACATTAACAATTATAAATTCAGTATATTTCAAGATCTGACTGAGCCTTTGATCCCTGCATAGTGAGATATATTAAATCTAGTTTTAATATCTCAATATTCAATAGATTCTGCAAGGAATTGAGAACAGCAACACTAGATTTCTATTGAATTTGAGAATTAACTCTATATTAATATAATCATTGACAAAGTCTTCTATTTTAAGATATAAATAACCAGTTCCTCTACATTTCACTGACAATATTTATATTATTATATAGAAACAGACTTATATTCTCTATAATATCAAGACTCTGAAGAGGAAAAGTCTTAATAGAGAGTATATAGTAGTATATATCTTAGCAGTTTCTATCTCATTCTTCTACAGCAGTTAATGCAAAAAAAAAAATCTTAGAAATAGTTTTTTACTTCTCTTGAAAAAGTAAGGTGTTTTTCTCTAGATTTTATACAATATTCTTATAAAGAATTAAAAACAGAGCTGTTTTCTGTCATAATTTCATATTCTTTTAAGTAAGAATTACTTTTTCAGTGACTGAAGAGCTTTTATTAATACTCAATTCTTTTTTATACTCTTTATTAACTGATTTGAGTTGTATACTTGTTATGTGAGAAGAATTGAATAATTTAGAATAAAATTGAATAGTTTTAATCAATTTCTCTGCAAAAAATTAACTTATTTTTTGTCAGTTTTTCTCTTAAAAACTGTCATATTATCTGATTTATTATCAATTGATATCATACTTTTTCTCACTGTATTTCAAGAAAGAGATTGTAAAGATTTTATTGATTTATCTTAAAAATCAATTTTAGTTTATTAGATTCTCTTCAAAAATCTAATCTAGTTACTGAACTAGTGTGAAAAAAATCAGGTATTTTATATATAAAAGTCTTTTATTCTTCTTTTGAAACAGTCTAATCAACTTTTCAATTAAAAACAGACTTAGAAACCTTTTAATTAAAACAGTCTGACTAACTTTTTAAAAGAGTTTAATACATATCTCAATTGAAACAGTCTGATTAACTTTTCATTGAGTGAGAATAATGAGTTCAAAAATACACTCAGTTGATATGAAAAAAGATGCTTTCTTAAATACTATTTCTGAGATTGAAATTCTGAAGAGAAGAAAGAAAGAAGAAATAGAGAAATAACAAGTTTTTAAAATACAGAAACTTGAAAAAGTAAGTAAGATTCTTGAAAAGCAGTGTCTGAGTGAGATGAATAAAGAAGTTCTGTTAATTCTTCATACTCAGACTAGATAATTACAGAAGATAATTAAGTTTAAACTTGAAATTTCAAACACAGTTTAAAAAACATTGAAAATTTCTAGTACAATCACTGACTTCTTATCTTACTCTTCTTTCTCTTTTTCTACTTCTTCTTCTTCTTTGAATCAGAAGAAAACATATACTTAAACAGTTGAATCTGCTGTCTCTAAACCTGCTACCTTAAAACATGCTCAAAATCCTGAGAAAACTGAGAAGAATAATGCTTATACTTCTATTCATAGAAAAGTGAAGAAAAAAATGCAAAAGAAGAAAAACTTTCAAATGTTTAGAAATAGAAGACTTATTCTCAAAGTCTCAAATCAGAATATCTTACAAAGAAACAAGCTAAACTCAAATCTCATTTTCAGAATCAGAAATGAAATTAATCAGCAGTTCTTTTCTCAGTTGATAACTGATATTAAAGTTTAAAAATCAGTTATAGCTTCAATTGAGTCATTCTTCTTTGAAAACTCTATCATTCTAACTACAATATCTGAATTCAATGCAGAATTTCTTATTCAGAATAAGAATCTCTGAAAATCAGCAGTAGAATCTTTGTTAAACATAATAATTCTATCTAAGAGAGATGAAAAGTGAGATAAATTCATTCTTTATAATATTTCAGTTGAAATTTTTGACTGTGAAGAAGAAATGCTACTTCTTAAAAATGAATTAGAAGAATATAACTCTGTTCAACTGAGAAAAGAGTCTGTATGACTAAATTCAATTAAGTTCAGATAAAGCAGAAGAAATGTCTCTGTTCTAGTATATATAAAGACACTTGAACAGTCAAAGATCTCTGAAGTAAGAGTAGTAGATTTGAAAATGAGAGTTCATGAATACAAAGACTCAAGAATGAATCTCAGAGCTCAAACACAGTGTTCAAACTGTCAGAGATATAAACACTTTGTAATCTTCTATTTCAGAGACTTAAAATATACATTCTGTGTCAGAGATCACAAAACTAGTGAGTATAAATGTAAAACATGCTCAAAAAGAGATGAAATATGTTAGTATACTCTGCTTAAATACTCTATTATTATTATTATTATTCTTCAATTATAGATGTATGTAGTCAGAGACTATGACATCTACCTGAGAACTTTTAGTTCTCAGGGTTTTTCCTATATCTGTAAAGTTAACTATTATACATTCATCAATTTCAGATATGCAAAATCAGAAAATTCCAGCCCAGAATACAAAAACTGTTTACGCTTAAATACTCTAATTGCAAAGAAAAACATGCATCTAGCTCAAAAGAATGTATATTTGCTTCAAGAACTCAAAAGAACTCAAGAAAAGATGAAGCTCAAAGCAAATCTAGAACTGAAGAGAATAGTCAAGTCAGTAAACTCACAACTATAAGCTTAAAAAGAAGAAACTCTTAACTATCTAAATCTTCAAACTCTAATTCTTCAGCTAAATATAAACAGAATTTGAATTCTCAAACTTCTGTTAAGATTAGAGAATTGAGAAATGACTCTGATAATAAACTAGATATAATACAAGCAGTTGAGATTTCTACTTTTCAGAATAGTTATAATTTACTATCTGATGATAGTGATTAGATTCTACTCTACTCTCTTTTAGTATGAATATACAATAAAAATAACAAAAAAAGTTTAAAAACTCTTTAAAAATCACATTTATTCAAAATAATGTGAATAGAAACTCAAATTTCATTTATTCTTATCTTCAAATTCTATTTGAATAAAAAGTTAATTTTATACTGCTTCAGAAGTCAAAATTTAATACTGAGTAAAAATATATCATTTCTCATTCAAGCTACTAATGCTTTATATCTCAAAAGTCTGAGATAAAGTCAAGAGTAGTGATCTATAAAAGAAAGAGATCAAGATATCAATTTAATCTAACATTTAATATCATGTCTGACTCTGATATTCTGATGAGTGATACTATAGATAAAGAGAATAAGTTTGATACTATACAGCTCATAAATATATATAATGAAAAGTTATTGAAGAAAAATAATAATATCTGAATAATTGATAGAGAGTTTCTGAACATAATCTCATCAAGAAACTCTATAATTGCAGGAGATTTCAATGCATATCATCTCTGATGAAATTCAGAATGCAAAAGAGCAGTAAGAGCTGATAATCTGATTGAATGAATCTTTGACTATTTAATAGATTTAGTTAATAAGTCTGATCAACAAACATTCTTTAGAAAAGATATGAAACAGAAATCTATTATAGATCTAATCTTCATATTATAAAATCTAATGAAAAAAAGACTTGTAAACTGATTTATTAATTCAAATGAGATATCAGAATCAGATCATGAGATTATTCAATTTGATATTGAACTGAGTGAGAAATAAATGAGTGAAAATTCTCTTCTCTCTAATCAGTTTAACTTTGAAAAAGCTGACTGAAAGACAGTTGAAGAAAGTATAAAACTGTTAAAATCTGAAAGACAGAGTAAGCTATATTGAAATTCTGATCAAGATATCTCAAATGAAATGCTTGAGAATAGAGTGAAGCTCATTACATCTATTATTCTAGTAAGTGTTAAAGACAATATTTCAAAGAGAAAGTCTTCTGAGTATTTAAAATCTTGATGAAATGAGAATATCATATCTAAAAGAAAACAATTGACTACTGCTAGAAGAGATTGAAAGAATGATATAATTTCTGATAAAGAGTTCAAAACTGTCAGAAATAAATATTTTTTAGATATTAAAAGAGCTAAAATAGACTACTGAAATAAATTTCTTGAAAAAGCATAAAAAAAGAAAGTTTTTAAAGCTTTTAACTATACTAAAACAAGAAGTATAGCAAAACTTTCAATCTTAGAATATAAGTTTCAGAATGAATTATATACAGCAAACTCTTTTAAGAAACAATATCAAGCTTTTATAAGAACTCTCTTTCAAAACTCTTCAGATTCAGATTCAAAGGAAGAGAATATATCACTTCTTAACTATATTAATGAAAATGACTGGAAATGACCTGATCTTACTCAAGATGAATTAGAGTCAGCTATCTTCTCAAGTTCAGTTAAAACTGCTGCAGAACCTGATTCAATTAATCACTTGATTATTCAAAATATATACTTCTACTTAAAGAATGAATATTTTGAGCTCTTTTTTAATCTCTTGAAAAATGAATATCATTCTGAATGCTGAAGAGAAGTCACTGAAGTGATTCTTACAAAATCTAATAGAAAAACTTCAATTCTCAAGTTATATAGAGTAATATCTCTATTGAACTGTCTAGAAAAGGTTTTAGAAAAGATAATAGCTACTTAACTATCTTTTATAAGCTCTATCAGTAATTCTCTTTTATTCAGTGAATAAATAAGAGATAGAAAACAGTGTTCTACAATTGACACTGTTCTCTCAGTTATTCATAATATTCAAATAGCAAAGCATGAAGATCTGGTCTCAACTGCAGTTTTTATTAATATAAAAGAAGTATTTGATCATGTTTCAAAGTCAAAGTTAATTCAGACTTTGAAGATGTTAAAACTGTCACTTTCTCTAATAAAATGAGTTAACTGTTTTATATTTAAAAGATTCATACAACTTTTCTTTGATGAAATGAAATAAGAAAAGACTGAGATAAAAATAGAAGTGCTGTAATAATCTTCAATCTGACTTCTTTTATTTACAATATACACTGCATATCTATTCAAAGATAGAAATATGAAAATAGTGTGATCTCTGAGTTATATAGATGATATTGATCTAGTCTACAGCTCAAAAACTATCAAAGAGAATTTGAAAGTGATTAAAAAAGCTGTAAAGAAAATCTTTGTTAGAGTAGATATTAATTAAATTCAATTTAATATGAATAAAACTGAGTTAATTCATTTCTTTTCTAGATTCAATGAGAAAGAACTATCTCTAACTCTTTTAAATAGAGAGATTAAACCCAGTTTAAATGTCAAATGATTAGAAGTATGATTAAACTTCAAGTTGAATTTTAAATATCATATTTAATAAAGAACTGTCAAGGCAGAAAGACTATTAAACAACATTATCAGACTATCAAATACAGAGAGAGATCTATTCTTCCAGGCTATGAGACAGTTATATATAGTCTGTATTATCTCAGTAGCTGATTATGAAGTTCAAGTTTGATGAAATAATCAAGAAAATTTCACTGAACTCTTTCAAAGTCTGCAAAACAGAGCTTTGAGAAGAATTCTGAGAGCATTTAAATCATCTTCTATTAAAGCAATGACAATTGAAGCTTCAATTTCTTCTTCTGCTATAGATTTGTAAAGACCTGTATAAACTATACTCTGAGAGTTATAAAGATGAGCTCAAATTATATAATCAGAGAAAGAGTCTCTTCTTCATTTTCATCAATTAACTCTGAAAATGAACTGAATTGAAATAGATTTCTTGATTGAAATGAAAATAATTCTTCAAAGAAAATGTCTTCTCAACTGTACAGACTATACTCTCTAATTAAAGATCAATTTTCTTATTATTATTATTATTATTCTTCAATTATAGATGTATGCAGTCAGAGACTATGACATCTACCTGAGAATTTTTAGTTCTCAGAGTTTTTCCTATATCTGTAAAGTTAACTATTATACATTCATCAATTTCAGATATGCAAAATCAGAAAATTCCAGCCCAGAATACAAAAACTGTTTACAAATTGCAGTGTTTTAACATCTTCTGATACTTTGAAACCATTTGACAATATTATGACAAAGGAAAAGAGAAATAGAACACAGTCTTAAAGATAGACACATTAAATAGATAGATAGAAAGAAATTGAAAGGAAAAGATAAAGTAAAGAGAGACTGTAACAAAACAAATTATTAAAAGATAGTATATAGCTGTTTTAACAGACTATATCTGATTGATTTCCTCCTCTTCATATTCAGATAATTCTGAATTTAGCCATTTTCTTGTAGCTGCTTGAGTTTCTGATAGAAAGTCTATTAAATATTTAATTCCTGTCTCAGTTAAGAATAAGAATCTCATATTTAATTGATTTAGATCATACTTCTCTTTCAATCTGGCTCTGAGACTATTGTATAATGCACAGTGCATTATAATATACTCAGGATTCTCATTTGCATTGCAGAATGAGCATTTTATTGAGTCAAATCTATCATCAAATCTTTGTATATAAGATTTGAAATAGCCATGTCCTAGTTTCAGCTGTATTATAGATGAGAATATTTTCTTTTTACATTTAATTAAACAAGATTTTCACTTGGGTTTTGTTTCAAATCTTGAATAATGTATACTCTTCTTTTATTTCTGCCAGCTTTCATTTCACTTGTTTAAACAAGATTCTTTTATTTTTCTCTTTATAAAAGATCAGGACACAACTTTTTGAATAGATCTGCTTAATTCTGCACCCTTTTTTACAGCTGAATCAGTCAATTCATTTCCATGAATATTCATATGAGCAGGAACTCAGTGCAAATGAATTATCAGCTTTGATATTCTTCTCTTTTGAATTTTCAAAACAGAGTTTAAGATCAGTTCAAGATTCATTTGATCATTATGAATCTGACTATTTCTAAGTCTTTTTAAAGCAGCTTGACTATCAGAGAATATTCATGTCTCTTTCAAACTATTTCCTCTTTTATAAGATTTTATTTCTATGAGTGTGAAAGCTTTCACTATTGCAAATAGTTCAGCATCAAAGACTTCAGATTCACAGCCTAGATTTCAGAAATCTGAGATAAAATTGATATTATCTTCAGTATAAGCAATGCCTGCATCTAATCTATTCAGATTCTCATTCTTTGAGCCATCTGAATAAATCAGAATAGAGTCTTTTATATTAATTGTAGAAATTCTCTTCAAATGCTGTTCATATTCTTTCTCTTTTGATAGTTCACTTATTTGTAAGTCTATAAGAGATTCAAGCTTTTCTCTCCAGAGAGATAACTTCTCATGATTCACTTTTTCAACATTTAAAGAAGAAAATTGATTTTTAATCAGAGAGTATAGTCTGTAAAGTTGAGAAGGCATTTTCTTTGAAGAATCATTTTCATTTCAATCAAGAAATCTATTTCAATCCAGTTCATTTTCAGAGTTAATTGATGGAAATGAAGAAGAGACTCTTTCTCTGATTATATGATTTGAGCTCATCTTTATAACTCTCAGAGCATAGTTCATACAGGCCTTTTCAAATCTAATAGCAGAAGAAGGAATTGAAGCTTCAATTTTCATTGCTTTAATAGAAGATGATTTGAATACTGTCAGAATTCTTCTCAAGACTCTGTTTTGCAGACTTTGAAAGAGTTCAGTGAAATTCTCTTGATTATTTCATCAAAATTGAACTTCATAATCAGCTACTGATGTAATACAGGCTATATATAACTGTCTTATAGCCTGGAAGAATAGACCTCTCTCTGTATTGAATAGTCTGATTATGTTGTTTAATAGTCTTTCTGCCTTGACAGTTCTTTGTTGAATGTGATATTTAAAATTCAACTTGGAGTTTAATCATACTTCTAATCATTTGACATTCACACTGGGTTTAATCTCTCTATTTAAAAGAGATAGAGACAGTTCTTTCTTATTGAATCTAGAAAAGAAATGAATTAACTCAGTTTTATTCATATCAAATTGAATTTGATTGATATCTGCTCTAACAAAGATTTTCTTTGCAGCTTCTTCAATCATTTTCAAATTCTCTTTGATAGTTTTTGAGCTGTAGACTAGACTAATATCATTCATATAACTCAGAGATCTCACTATTCTCATATTTCTATTCTTGAATAGATATGCAGTATATATTACAAATAAAATGAGTGAGATTGAAGATTCTTGTAATACTTCTATTTTTATCTCAGTCTTGTCTTATTTTATTTCATCAAAGAAAAGTTGTATAATTCTTTTAAACATAAAACAGTTAACTCATTTTATTAGAGAAAGTGGCAGTTTTAACATCTTCAATGTCTGAATTAGCTTTGACTTTGAAACATAATCAAATGCTTCTTTTATATCAATAAAAACTGCAGTTGAGACCAGATCTTCATGCTTTGTTATTTAAATATCATGAACAACTGAGAGAACA